>NC_091164.1:44964963-45197463 GCF_040958095.1 Procambarus clarkii | reverse complement strand
TACAGAGTTTCCTGCAGCTCCGGTTTCTTGTCTGTGCTGGTCTACTGATCCATCTGTGAAGTATGTGAAGCTGTCAGATGCCAAGTTTGCTTTGATATGCCTCTGTGCAATGTTACGTAACATGTGATGATTAGTCTGGTTCCTTTTTCCTTCAAGAGATATAATCTTAAAGTCTGCTGGCAGCGATTCCCAAGGAGCTTGCATAAAAAAGTCTGCATGTATTTCGTCGACACCCCTCTCAGTTATTGTGTTTGTTATATCGAATGTATTGATGGTATCTATCGCACAATGGGGGTCACCTGTTGCTATTGGAGGCTCTTCTGTCCAGAGTTAGTGCTCCAGTGATTATATCTTTGAGTGAACTGATTCTTGGTCTAGTCAATATTTTGGTCAGCATTCACGCAGCAATCCCTTATACCCTTATTTCAATCGACATTAGCTTGGTTTCTAGTCTTAAGATCAGTATTTTAGTTCATCTGGAAGCTCTGGTTATGACTTGCATTGCATCGTTTTGAATAACCTCAACGTTTGTCCACTGACTGTGGTTACTGCTTTCTGATGGTGGGTTTTAGTTACTGGTGTCTGCTGGTGGGTTGTGGTTACTGCTGTCTGCTGGTGGGCTGTGGTTACTGGTGTCTGCTGGTGGGTTGTGGTTACTGCTGTCTGCTAGTGGGCTGTGGTTACTGGTGTCTGCTGGTGGGTTGTGGTAACAGGTGTCTACTGGTTGGTTGTGGTTACAAGTGTCTGCTGGTGGGTTGTGGTTACTGCTGTCTGCTGGTGGGCTGTGGTTACTGGTGTCTGCTGGTGGGTTGTGGTAACAGGTGTCTACTGGTTGGTTGTGGTTACTGCTGTCTGCTGGAGGGTTGTGTTTACTGCTGTCTACTGGTGGGTTGTGGTTACTGCTGTCTGCTGGTGGGTTGTGGTTACAGGTGTCTGCTGGTGGGTTGTGGTTCCTGCTGTCTGCTGGAGGGTTGTGGTTACTGCTGTCTTCTGGTGGTTTGTGGTTACTGCTGTTTGCTGGTGGGTTGTGGTTACTGCAGTTTGCTAGTTGGTTCTGGTTACTGCTGCTGTCTGATGGCAGCTCACTCTTAACTGTGTTTTCCTTGATGGTCTTTTGATAATTTCTATATGATTAAATTGTTTAAATACAAATGTGTATTCACAAGCATGTGTGTACAAAAACATAAGAGTAATGTACAACTGTTGGGACAGGAGTTGCATGAACTAATGAAGCCACTATTACACAAAACGTTTCCCGCAAAACTTAAAATATGTTGGAAGAACATAAAATTTGTGAAGTTCAAGAAAAATAACAGATGAATTCAATTATAGGTGACACTTAATTTAATTAAGGATGACAGACATTGACTATTACAATAGTCAAGTTCAAGCCTGTAGGGTCTGTAGTTCAAGCAACAGTTTATTTACTTTAATAACAGAACGGAAATACAGGGTGTAGTTTAGAGAAGCAACTGGACTCTTCCTCAACATTTTCATGGAACATTACAGATCATAGAGTAATATAATGTATTAAAAGGTTAAGGTTAATTAATCGGGCCACTAGGTACGACATATATATATATATATATATATATATATATATATATATATATATATATATATATATATATATATATATATATATATATATATATATATATATATATATATATATATATATTAGTATATTTTGGTAGCAGTCTTTCCTGTAGACATATATTATTAAATATGACCGAAAAAGTAAGATTAATAATTCTAACACGAATTTTCTCAATCTTTCGTACATTACGCTTCACTGTTGGAGGTAAATAAAAAATCACTTCTCCAAAATTCATTTTTATTTCTAGTCTGACGCGACACGGGCGCGTTTCGTAAAACTTATTACATTTTCAAAGACTTCACAAATACACAACTGATTAGAACTTACGTCTCTCTGATATTATATCTACATTTGAGTGAGGTGGGAAGGGTGATGTGGCATTAACACAAGACAGAACAGGAGGGGATATTAATAGGGTATTAAAAGTATCAACACAAGACAGAACAGAAACAATGGGTATTGAATAGAAGTGTTTGTAGAAAGCCTATTGGTCCATATTTCTTGATGCTTCTATATTGGAGCGGAGTCTTGAGGTGGGTAGAATATAGTTGTGCAATAATTGGCTGTTGATTGCTGGTGTTGACTTCTTGATGTGTAGTGCCTCGCAAACGTCAAGCCGCCTGCTATCGCTGTATCTATCGATGATTTCTGTGTTGTTTACTAGGATTTCTCTGGCGATGGTTTGGTTATGGGAAGAGATTATATGTTCCTTAATGGAGCCCTGTTGCTTATGCATCGTTAAACGCCTAGAAAGAGATGTTGTTGTCTTGCCTATATACTGGGTTTTTTGGAGCTTACAGTCCCCAAGTGGGCATTTGAAGGCATAGACGACGTTAGTCTCTTTTAAAGCGTTCTGTTTTGTGTCTGGAGAGTTTCTCATGAGTAGGCTGGCCGTTTTTCTGGTTTTATAGTAAATCGTCAGTTGTATCCTCTGATTTTTGTCTGTAGGGATAACGTTTCTATTAACAATATCTTTCAGGACCCTTTCCTCCGTTTTATGAGCTGTGGAAAAGAAGTTCCTGTAAAATAGTCTAATAGGGGGTATAGGTGTTGTGTTAGTTGTCTCTTCAGAGGTTGCATGGCTTTTCACTTTCCTTCTTATGATGTCTTCGATGAAACCATTGGAGAAGCCGTTATTGACTAGGACCTGCCTTACCCTACAGAGTTCTTCGTCGACTTGCTTCCATTCTGAGCTGTGGCTGAGAGCACGGTCGACGTATGCGTTAACAACACTCCTCTTGTACCTGTCGGGGCAGTCGCTGTTGGCATTTAGGCACATTCCTATGTTTGTTTCCTTAGTGTAGACTGCAGTGTGGAAACCTCCGCCCTTTTCCATGACTGTTACATCTAGAAAAGGCAGCTTCCCATCCTTTTCCGTCTCGTAAGTGAAACGCAGCACGGAACTCTGCTCAAATGCCTCCTTCAGCTCCTGCAGATGTCTGACATCAGGTACCTGTGTAAAAATGTCGTCAACATACCTGCAGTATATGGCCGGTTTCAAGTTCATGTCGACTAAGACTTTTTGCTCGATGGTACCCATGTAGAAGTTTGCAAACAGGACACCTAGGGGAGAACCCATGGCGACCCCATCTACTTGCTTATACATGTGCCCAACCGGGCTCAAGAAGGGTGCCTCTTTAGTACAAGCTTGGAGTAGTTTCCTCAGAATACTTTCTGGCATGTCAAGAGGAGTACAGGCTGGATCACGATACACTCTGTCGGCTATCATTCCGATTGTCTCATCCACAGGTACGTTGGTAAACAGCGATTCTACGTCCAACGAGGCTCTTATCCCTGTGGCCCGTGTGCCCCGCAGTAAGTCCACAAATTCCTTTGGAGACTTCAGGCTGAAGGTGCAAGGAACATAAGGAGTCAGCAGGCCGTTGAGTCGCTTCGACAGTCTGTACGTGGGTGTGGGTATCTGGCTAATGATTGGCCGAAGTGGGTTTCCAGGCTTGTGCGTCTTGACATTTCCATACGCATATCCAGGTTTATATTCCCCAATGATCTTTGGCAGGTGGAGTCCGGATTTCTTGGCGTTCACAGTTTCGATCAGTTTGTTGACCTTTGCTTTTAATTCGGCTGTAGTGTCCTTCGTTACCCTTTGGAACTTAGTTTGGTCAGAGAGTATGATGTTCATTTTCGCCAGATATTCGTCTTTTTTAAGAATGACATATATTGGCGACTTGTCACCTCTCCTGACAACTATCTCCTTGTTCTCACGAAGGCTTTTAGCTGCCGCTTTAAGCTCGGGGGACAGTATGGTGCTTCTGTAGTTGCCTCGATTCTTTCCTCCTTCTGCAATAAGTTCTGCTTGTAAGGTATCTTTGGTAGTGACTTTCTTTTGTGTCTCGAGGTCGAATATGTCGTCCAACAGAATTTCCAACTCTACTTTCCGGGCCATTTCACTCGGTCTGGACATAACATGACAGTTTATGCCCAGATTTAGGAGAGTGACTTGGTCCTCAGTGAGGTTAATTCCTGCAAGGTTCAGGAAGCCATCTCTTGGTCGTGGAATTGCCATAGGTCCTCCATATAATGTTGTTAGTTTCTTGATAATCCTTGTTTCAGTGCTGAGGTGATGTTGGTCTGTGAGGATGTCGAGGTGTTGTTCAATGCGGGTACGGATACTATGGTCGATGTTGCTATTTCTCCACTCGTTTGTAAGTTCTAATCAGTTGTGTATTTGTGAAGTCTTTGAAAATGTAATAAGTTTTACGAAACGCGCCCGTGTCGCGTCAGACTAGAAATAAAAATGAATTTTGGAGAAGTGATTTTTGATTTACCTCCAACAGTGAAGCGTAATGTACGAAAGATTGAGAAAATTCGTGTTAGAATTATTAATCTTACTTTTTCGGTCATATTTAATAATATATGTCTACAGGAAAGACAGCTACCAAAATATACTAATATTAAAGTGCACGACCCAGCAGCAAGGAATCAAGCCTTCACGATAAAATATCGCCAGGATCTGATTCGTGATCAGATATACAAGGCAGAGAATGAAATCAAAGACAACAAAACGCAACTACTTCATGCTACAAACGAGTGGAGAAATAGCAACATCGACCATAGTATCCGGACACCATACTGTCCCCCGAGCTTAAAGCGGCAGCTAAAAGCCTTCGTGAGAACAAGGAGATAGTTGTCAGGAGAGGTGACAAGTCGCCAATATATGTCATTCTTAAAAAAGACGAATATCTGGCGAAAATGAACATCATACTCTCTGACCAAACTAAGTTCCAAAGGGTAACGAAGGACACTACAGCCGAATTAAAAGCAAAGGTCAACAAACTGATCGAAACTGTGAACGCCAAGAAATCCGGACTCCACCTGCCAAAGATCATTGGGGAATATAAACCTGGATATGCGTATGGAAATGTCAAGACGCACAAGCCTGGAAACCCACTTCGGCCAATCATTAGCCAGATACCCACACCCACGTACAGACTGGCGAAGCGACTCAACGGCCTGCTGACTCCTTATGTTCCTTGCGCCTTCAGCCTGAAGTCTCCAAAGGAATTTGTGGACTTACTGCGGGGCACACGGGCCACAGGGATAAGAGCCTCGTTGGACGTAGAATCGCTGTTTACCAACGTACCTGTGGATGAGACAATCGGAATGATAGCCGACAGAGTGTATCGTGATCCAGCCTGTACTCCTCTTGACATGCCAGAAAGTATTCTGAGGAAACTACTCCAAGCTTGTACTAAAGAGGCACCCTTCTTGAGCCCGGTTGGGCACATGTATAAGCAAGTAGATGGGGTCGCCATGGGTTCTCCCCTAGGTGTCCTGTTTGCAAACTTCTACATGGGTACCATCGAGCAAAAAGTCTTAGTCGACATGAACTTGAAACCGGCCATATACTGCAGGTATGTTGACGACATTTTTACACAGGTACCTGATGTCAGACATCTGCAGGAGCTGAAGGAGGCATTTGAGCAGAGTTCCGTGCTGCGTTTCACTTACGAGACGGAAAAGGATGGGAAGCTGCCTTTTCTAGATGTAACAGTCATGGAAAAGGGCGGAGGTTTCCACACTGCAGTCTACACTAAGGAAACAAACATAGGAATGTGCCTAAATGCCAACAGCGACTGCCCCGACAGGTACAAGAGGAGTGTTGTTAACGCATACGTCGACCGTGCTCTCAGCCACAGCTCAGAATGGAAGCAAGTCGACGAAGAACTCTGTAGGGTAAGGCAGGTCCTAGTCAATAACGGCTTCTCCAATGGTTTCATCGAAGACATCATAAGAAGGAAAGTGAAAAGCCATGCAACCTCTGAAGAGACAACTAACACAACACCTATACCCCCTATTAGACTATTTTACAGGAACTTCTTTTCCACAGCTCATAAAACGGAGGAAAGGGTCCTGAAAGATATTGTTAATAGAAACGTTATCCCTACAGACAAAAATCAGAGGATACAACTGACGATTTACTATAAAACCAGAAAAACGGCCAGCCTACTCATGAGAAACTCTCCAGACACAAAACAGAACGCTTTAAAAGAGACTAACGTCGTCTATGCCTTCAAATGCCCACTTGGGGACTGTAAGCTCCAAAAAACCCAGTATATAGGCAAGACAACAACATCTCTTTCTAGGCGTTTAACGATGCATAAGCAACAGGGCTCCATTAAGGAACATATAATCTCTTCCCATAACCAAACCATCGCCAGAGAAATCCTAGTAAACAACACAGAAATCATCGATAGATACAGCGATAGCAGGCGGCTTGACGTTTGCGAGGCACTACACATCAAGAAGTCAACACCAGCAATCAACAGCCAATTATTGCACAACTATATTCTACCCACCTCAAGACTCCGCTCCAATATAGAAGCATCAAGAAATATGGACCAATAGGCTTTCTACAAACACTTCTATTCAATACCCATTGTTTCTGTTCTGTCTTGTGTTGATACTTTTAATACCCTATTAATATCCCCTCCTGTTCTGTCTTGTGTTAATGCCACATCACCCTTCCCACCTCACTCAAATGTAGATATAATATCAGAGAGACGTAAGTTCTAATCAGTTGTGTATTTGTGAAGTCTTTGAAAATGTAATAAGTTTTACGAAACGCGCCCGTGTCGCGTCAGACTAGAAATAAAAATGAATTTTGGAGAAGTGATTTTTGATTTACCTCCAACAGTGAAGCGTAATGTACGAAAGATTGAGAAAATTCGTGTTAGAATTATTAATCTTACTTTTTCGGTCATATTTAATAATATATATATATATATATATATATATATATATATATATATATATATATATATATATATATATATATATATATATATATATATATATATTTACTCTCCATCAACGGTGTGTTGATGGAGAGTGACTGGTGTGTGAATGGAGTGTGACTGGTGTGTGGCTGGTTTGGAAGTTATGACAGGGGCTGCTGCAAATGATCTAAAGTTATCACAAAAAGAGACACTTGTGGGAAGTGTGTATTTTCGCAGGTCAACATCAAGGGTTCGTAAACGAACTAAACACTAGGACTGTATACAGAATTCCTAACACAGTTCTAACTGAAATTTAAGTTAACATCAGAAATTTAATATTAATTTAAGCAACGAAACAAAAATGGAGCTAATACTAACTGGAAATGTTAATATTGACCCTAATAAGCCTCATGTCTCACTAGTTACCAGATTCCTGATCTGGTATGTCCTCTTGAATGTTGATTACTAGTCCTGCATGAGGGCCTCCATCCCTGACTACATGCAGACAAACCTAACCTCTCCACTAACCTCTGGGATGACCACAATTGGTACCACAGGTCTTTTCCCCACGTGTCATCCAACATTAGCAACCTCACTTAGACATAAAGATTAATTTCAGACTGCATAATGAAACTTCCATAAACAACTGTGTTGCTGATGCTGGAAACATAAATAGGAGACTGAACTCTGTAAAACCCAACCATCAACCTCGGTGTAGAAACATTTATCCACAAAACTCTGGGCCTCTGTAATATTCGCTGTTCCTTGCTCACTAAATAATTCACAACCAAAAGGATAAATAACCCATGGATGATATCCATAAGTCAATCAACAAAGTGCGCAAATAAGATAAGAAATACAAGATAGCGGTCAGTTCCAAAGAATTATCAAGAGTCATTCTCTTCAAAGTTATCTAAGATAATATGCGGAAAATCCACAGAGAAATGAGAAAGAGAGATGAACGTTTCGGCCAATCAAGGCCGTTGTTTAGATAATATAAATCATCAAAACAAGCTACTATGAAAATATACAAGCCCGTTCTCTTGTTTTGGATGTACCTATAGTAACGATGAGGACCATAGTACAAGGTAATTAGACATATGTACGCACCAACGTACAAGGATATTTGAAAGTAAAAATTCGTACTATTGAATTTGGACAAACCGGAAAAGATTTTCTATTTCTGATGCAAAGACAAAGCAAACTAACCTAACCCAACCTAACCTTCCTAGGCCTAATACACGATATCTGAGGCCTAATATAGTGCATGTGTGCTGTACCTGCCCTAAGAATGTTTATGTTTGTTTTTTAGCCTCATTTTATTTCGGATTCAATGAAGTGAACAGTAAAAAATTCTGCAACTTAGTTGTTAAGTACGTCAATCTATGTTCTATGGTACATATAGTTACAAAAACTACTATTTGTACAGGAGTATAGGTTGAAATATACTTAATCAAATAAGGGTAATATAATCAAACACAGAATATCATTTCCCAAATATTGGGATCAGATTTGAACTGGAATAAACAACTTATATTCCTAACTGCTGATGCTGTTAGCTGCTGCAACTGCTACTGATTCCAACAGTTTCCTCTCAACCAGGATATATTCCATGAAAATGAGATCCAAGCATCATAACCCATGTTAAAGGCTATCTATCGGCCAGCTATCTCAGTCTATATATCTATCCCCCAACAAACTTTTTGGGTTACAGTTATATTATACTGTCACTTAGAACTACGTCAAGTTACCTTCTTGTTAGGCCACCGCTAATTTATAAAAAAGCCCTAAGCGTTTTAAAGATCCGGTCCATTACATTACAACAAATTACTTGAACTCTGAACCTTCCTTGATATTCTCAAAAATGCTACAGTAACCTCAGTCAATAAAAGTGGTGAGCTTACTGAAATAAAATACTCTAGACCAATATAAATGCTGTAATTAACATGCTTGACAAAAATCAGTACCCAGTAAAGCCTTTGGCACACTTAACCGTAATAACCATCACCTCAAACTGGCACACTATGGCGTCAGAGGTCCCTCCCTCCAATACGTGCAATCTTACTTCATTGAGAGGCAGCAGTATGTTTCTGTGAACGATGCTGCTTCTCTCACACTTTCAGTTAACATTGGTGTTCCACAGAACAGTATACCTGGTCCACTATTCTTTCTCACTTACATGAGACTGACGCAATGCAACTAAAAAAATGAAGCCAGTTATATTCGCTAATGACACAATCTTCTTTTTCTCTAATGTAACCCACTTATACCATCTGACACATCAAATACTGAGCTAAAACAGTTAATTTATGGCTGACTAACAAACTGAATGTTAACATTTACAAAACATATTACACATTGTTTAAAAACAAGTCAATTGATCCTATTGATTAAAGAATTAACAATACTGAAATTTAAAGCACAGCAGATGGAAAATTCCTCGATGCTTGGTGATCCAGAACCCAAAATAACAATCGACTCGTTATTACTCAACATAAATTAACAATTTGAATAATAAAAAATTTCAAAGACAACATTCAACACCCTTCTTAAAATACTTCAATTAAATTTAAAATCACTTCATACACCTTCAAGTGTACTCTGTATCTAGAAAACTCTGAACTGCAATACTAATCCTGTCCTATAACATTTCCTAGAAGGTTGTAATAGAACTCACAGTCACCACATGAGAAACAAATATCTATTTGATATTTCTAGAGTGAGACTCAATCAAATCAGAAATGCAATGCAAATCAAGGGTCCCAAATTATGGAAAGACCTCCCAAATGTACAAAATTGTGGATGGGAGTTGTGCACTAGCAGCCGTGGAGTGTAGACGTGTTGCCTACCTCTGTCAAGTTCGTTCCTGTAAGGATGCGCGTTGGAGCCCTAGGGGACGTGTTGCCGGTGTCTGTGATGCCGCCGGGTCACTGGAGCACGATTGCCGAGTAAGTGCTGTCTGACGAGCCGGAGAACTTTCTTGGTGAGCAGGTTCCCTGCGTGTGGGGATGAGTGGTGGACACTCGCTTCGTCAGAGACACCATCTGGATCCCCTGTTTGCGGGTGTTTGTTTCCGGGGTTCCGGATGTTATGACTTCTCCAGTAGATGTGCAAAACCCTCGGCGGTGGTTGCTCTGGGAAGCGTTTAATGTGCGGTTCTCGAGGGTCCGGTTTCCGGGCAAGTATATGCGTTAATATCCTGTTTATGTACTTTGTGTAGTGTTGTGTGCCCCTCTGGCTGCTTGCTTGCTCTATTATGTGTTGTTTTTTGTGTGTGTTTCTTATCCTTATGTGCTCGTGCCTCTCCCGTTGTTTGTTGCGAGGCCAGTAGTTTCTTGTGCGCTATCTTGTTCATGTGCTTGGGTTGTGGTTTGTGGGTACTTTGTGTTTTACATATGCCCTGTATTTTGTATTTGTGTTATGTTTCTGCTTTACGTGTTGTTTTGTGTTTTGTGTTTTGTTCAATGTCTTGCTGTATGTTTTGATTTTCTTTTGTTATCTTTCATATTGTACTTCATGTTGTGCTTTGTTGTCGGTTCTTCAGGCCAGTGCTAATCTGTTTGATTTGTTTAATCCGTTCCTATGTTTTGTTTTCTTTGCCATTATTTGCTTGCGTGCCTGCATGTTTACATTGCATTATTTTTTGTGTTATAATCTTGACTTGATGTATGTTGTGTTTCTCTTGAGTTTTCTCCAGTTATACTTAATGTTGAACTTTTCTGTCGGTCCTTCTGGCCAGTGGTTTCCTGTTTGCTTTGTTGATATGTTCCTATGTTGTTTTATTGTATTTATTTGCATGCCTGCATGTAAAAATAAAAATAAAATAAATTGTCATCTAATTATTGCATTTCTTGTATTAAGTGTTTACTCACGTCCTTTATGTTCCATGTTTATTTTTAGTTTTAATCTCTTCCCACAACCAAACCATCGCCAGAGAAATCCTAGTAAACAACACAGAAATCATCGATAGATACAGCGATAGCAGGCGGCTTGACGTTTGCGAGGCACTACACATCAAGAAGTCAACACCTGCAATCAACAGCCAATTAATGCACAACTATATTCTACCCACCTCAAGACTCCGCTCCAATATAGAAGCATCAAGAAATATGGACCAATAGGCTTTTTACAATCACTTCTATTCAATACCCATTGTTTCGTGTTCTGTCTTGTGTAGATGAAATTAATACCCTATTAATGCCACCTCTTGTTCTGTCTTGTGTTGATGAAATTAATACCCTATTAATGCCACCTCACCCCATCCACCTCTCTCAAATGTAGATATAAAATCGGAGATGCGTAAGTTCTATTCAGTTGTGTATTTGTAAACTAAAGTCTTTGAAAATGTAATAAGTTTTACGAAACGCGCTCGTGTCGCGTCAGACTAGAAATAAAAATGAATTTTGGAGAATTGATTTTTGATTTACCTCCAACAGTGAAAAGAAATGTACGAAAGATTGAGAAAATTCGTGTTAGAATTATTAATCTTACTTTTTCGGTCATATTTAATAATATATATATATATATATATATATATATATATATATATATATATATATATATATATATATATATATATATATATATATATATATATATATATATATATGTCGTACCTAGTAGCCAGAACGCACTTCTCAGCCTACTATGCAAGGCCCGATTTGCCTAATAAGCCAAGTTTTCCTGAAATAATATATTTTCTTTAATTTTTTTTTAATAATAATAATAATATGTTTATTCATATAAACTAGGAATATCAAAAGGTAAGGTACATACATACAAGTGATGTTACATTAATGGATTGATATATAGATAGAGCTAGTACATACAATGCCTAAAGCCACTATTACGCAATGCGTTTCGGGCAAGAAAAACATTAATATCTAGAACTTAATACTAATTGAGCATAAAGAATAAAAAGTGTTGAGAACAAATACAAATAAAGATAAAAAAAAAGGGGGAACATGACTGAAAAAGCAGCACAAATACAATAGGTTGACAGTGTTGATTAGAAAAAAATAACAGACATGGGTTGACAATAGAGGAGTGAGGTAGGTTACAGGGAATTTATTAGGTAGTGTTTAGTTTTTATCTTAAACTGGTTGAGAGAGGTAGTCTTTAACATGGTTGGGAAGGTCATTCCACATTCTGGGTCCCTTGATTTGTAGAGCATTTCTAGTTTGATTAAGTCGTACTCTAGGAATATCAAAACTGTATTTATTTCTGGAGTGGTGCTCATGGGTTCTGTTACAACCTTCAATGAAGCTTTTGAGGTCAGGATTGGCATTACAGTTCAGCGTTTTATATATGTATAATACACAAGAGAGAATGTGCAGTGACTTAATATCTAACATATTCAGAGATTTGAGTAAGGGTACCGAGTGATGTCTGGGGCCAGAGTTGGATATTGTCCTAATAGCAGCTTTGTGTTGGGTAATTAGAGGACGTAAATGATTTTGGGTAGTAGAACCCCAAGCACAAATACCATAGTTGAGGTATGGATAGATGAGGGAGTAATAGAGAGTAACCAGGGCAGGGCGGGGTACATAATATCTGATCTTAGAAAGAATGCCAACAGTTTTTGAAACTTTTTTTGATATATTTAGAATGTGTCCCTGGAAATTCAGCTTGTGGTCGATGAGAACGCCAAGGAATTTGCCATCTAATTTGTTACAAATTTGGGTATTGTTTATTTTGAGATTTATCTGATTAGAGGATTTATTGCCAAACAGAATATAAAACGTTTTGTCAATGTTAAGGGTGAGTTTGTTGGCAGTTAGCCAAAGATGGACTTTCTCTAGCTCAGTATTTACTGTGGCATTTAGAGCAAGGGGGTCAGGACTGGAGTAAATGAAGGTTGTGTCCTCAGCAAATAGAATTGGTTTGAGGTGTTGCGAGGCATTTGGAAGGTCATTAATGTAGATGAGAAAGAGGAGACGGCCAAGTATGCTGCCCTGAGGAACACCAATGTTGATGGGTAGGGTGGGTAGTGGTTGTGGTAGGGTGGGTTTTGGTAGGGTTTTCTTATGAAATGATAAAGCTACCCATTTCATTATGTATAAGGTCAACTTTTTTTAATTGGAGTTAAAATTAACGTAGATATATGACCGAACCTAACCAACCCTACCTAACCTAACCTAACCTATCTTTGTAGGTTAGGTAGTCGAAAAACAATTAATTCATGAAAACTTGGCTTATTAGGCAAATCAGGCATTGCATAGTAGGCTGAGAAGTGCGTTCTGGCTACTAGGTACGACATATATATATATATATATATATATATATATATATATATATATATATATATATATATATATATATATATATATATATATATATATATATATTATATATATATATATATATATATATATATATATATATATATATATATATATATATATATATATATATATATATATATATATATATATATATATACAGTGTTATGATCTCAGCCTACAGGAGAAACGAGTCTCCCCCCTTGAGAGTTATTCAGCAAGCCTGACCTAACCAGAAGGTCTAAGAAATATAGAAGCGATAACGCATATGTAAAATAGTTGCTTGGATTTAAATAACAATTTAAGATTATGGGCAGTGAAGAAGAAAAAAGATAAATGACTGGCTAGGAGATGTGGACATTTTGCTGGAGACGTGAGGCTCGCTTCTGGAGGGCTCTGACCTCACTTGAGGCCAGACATAGCAGGGGGAAAGCCTCGCTCCGTTGAGCTCCCAACAGAAAGGAACCCCTAGTGGTATATCTCCAAGAGAAGAGAAGTGTGTAGACGTGCCAGCTGTAGAATCGAGCTGGGAACGTTGTGGTCTCAAGTCCTTGTCGACGAGGAGAGTATTAAACCGCCCAGAGGCATTATTGTGGGCCGTGGAAGCGCCCTGACCAAGCTCTGTCAGAGGGATAACGCCCTCGATTAGACAATCTGTGGTAAGCACGATTTAAGCCAGTTCATAGTGATTGCTTGTAGTTGGTCGTGTGCCCAGCGACAGTAGCGATGTTTATTTATAAGTAAGACATGTTTTGATAAGGCAGAAAGCCTAAAATAAGAGAGTGGAGAGGGAGGAACACGGAGCGACGTCCGTCCCCTCTGAGCGCTGGCAGGCAACTGAGGGAGCCCGGCTCCTGACGGCGGATGACCCTCCCAGCGTGAGTGAGGACCGCCGCCGGGCGAGGTGGAGTATGGACCCGCCCAACAGGGGAGTCCACTCTCACTGTATGTAGAGGACAGATAGAGGTTGGAGGCAAACATATTGTGTGATTATTTTTGTTTATGTGTTAAAGGGGAAACATTTTTTTGCGAGTGTCGATGGGTTGCAGGTTTGTCTTTGGGGAAGAAGTTGCTGAGAACTTCAAAGCCAGCACAGAGGGAGTAGTTGATGAGACTCCAAGGTAGTGGAGCAGAGGACCTCGAGCTGTGAGGAGAAGCAGTGAAGAGGAGTGTCACGCGCTTCTGTAGAGGTGGTGAAGCACCATAGTTGCTCGAGGGAACTTCATGGTGTAGCAGCCCAGAGAACTGTGGAGGACCCTAGCAGAAGGGTGAAGCACCGTAGTTGCTCAAGGAAACTTCATGGTAGCAGCCTGGAGGAGCTGCAGAGGATCCTGGTAGTTAAACCCGGAAGAACCTGAAGATATCAGGGTAGTGAACTTCCAAATGTGGAAGGGGAGTTCTAAATGATTACTTGTAGGGAGGTGATAGAGTGTTTGTCATTAGCGTGCAAGGCGCAATGAGAGGTGAGTGATTGTTTGCATTCTTATGTCAAGGAGTGTTTTATACTGAAGTTTAGAGTCACAGTCGTAGGCTGGATTACCTACAGATGTATGTGTTCTAGGACTGATAGAGTGATCGATTGATCATTGTTGTGTATCAAGGAACATTTATACTGTTATATGTTATTGCATTCACATGCTGATTTTCTTTGTACACATTTATATATATATATATATATATATATATATTTATATATATATATATATATATATATATATATATATATATATATATATATATATATATATATATATATTCTCTTGCTGATGGTGCAACAGTGTATGTAGACTTGATCAACTTGAGGAGGTTGATAGTATCAGGTGGTGAACCAGGAGATAGGATACCACTTAATAGGCTGACGATAGAGTTCTGATGGTGTTGGAGTGCAACCTGATTGTAATAGTATAGAGTTTAGGATTCATTATTATTATATGTGTGAATGTATTGTGTATGTGCTTTGTCCAGTAAATGTATTCCAATTTGCTGGTGTTTGCCCTTGTCCTAGTGAGGCTTCCCATGAAATAATACAGAAGGAGAGAGAAAGAGAAAGAACCAAGAACCACTGCTGTGGACAGGGTAGAAGGTAATACTAATATCACCTAAGGAGAGAGTGGGGAGTCACAGTGGCTCGAGTGGGTGTGTGCACGTGACAACGAGGCTAAGTGTTGGAGCCGCATCCCCTAAATGTGTGACGTTGAGCCCCTTCAGAGGTTGCATGGCTTCAATGGTTTCATCGAAGACATCATAAGAAGGAAAGTGAAAAGCCATGCAACCTCTGAAGAGACAACTAACACAACACCTATACCCCCTATTAGACTATTTTACAGGAACTTCTTTTCCACAGCTCATAAAACGGAGGAAAGGGTCCTGAAAGATATTGTTAATAGAAACGTAATCCCAACAGACAAAAATCAGAGGATACAACTGACGATTTACTATAAAACCAGAAAAACGGCCAGCCTACTCATGAGAAACTCTCCAGACACAAAACAGAACGCTTTAAAAGAGACTAACGTCGTCTATGCCTTCAAATGCCCACTTGGGGACTGTAAGCTCCAAAAAACCCAGTATATAGGCAAGACAACAACATCTCTTTCTAGGCGTTTAACGATGCATAAGCAACAGGGCTCCATTAAGGAACATATAATCTCTTCCCATAACCAAACCATCGCCAGAGAAATCCTAGTAAACAACACAGAAATCATCGATAGATACAGCGATAGCAGGCGGCTTGACGTTTGCGAGGCACTACACATCAAGAAGTCAACACCAGCAATCAACAGCCAATTATTGCACAACTATATTCTACCCACCTCAAGACTCCGCTCCAATATAGAAGCATCAAGAAATATGGACCAATAGGCTTTCTACAAACACTTCTATTCAATACCCATTGTTTCTGTTCTGTCTTGTGTTGATACTTTTAATACCCTATTAATATCCCCTCTTGTTCTGTCTTGTGTTAATGCCACATCACCCCTCCCACCTCACTCAAATGTAGATATAAAATCAGAGATACGTAAGTTCTAATCAGTTGTGTATTTGTGAAGTCTTTGAAAATGTAATTAGTTTTACGAAACGCACCCGTGTCGCGTCAGACTAGAAATAAAAATGAATTTTGGAGAAGTGATTTTTGATTTACCTCCAACAGTGAAGCGTAATGTATGAAAGATTGAGAAAATTCGTGTTAGAATTATTAATCTTACTTTTTCGGTCATATTTAATAAAATATATATATATATATATATATATATATATATATATATATATATATATATATATATATATATATATATATATATATATATATATATATATATATATATATATATTATATATATATATAGGGGTACCACCACTGGTTTAATTAAAGGGACCCACTTCCTCGACGAAGAAAATACTATTCAGAGAAGACCTTGTGGATTCTCACTGAATACTTTAATCTTTTCCTCTCCTACCACCCCTATTATTTTTTTTTTTTTTTTATTGCAATGCTACAGTTTACAGAACACACACACTTATATAACAATATAACAATATACCAATCAGTGTTCGAAGACCTCTTCCAGTTCCTCGGGGATTGGGTGCGTACCCAAGATACAGTACGCATTTCCCTTCTGAACAGCGACACTGAGGCGCTGGAACATAAAACTGGCCGCTCTTGGGTCTCTAGTCTTCCCAATGAGTTCCTCGCCCAGCTCCTTCAGGAACTTAAGTGTACATTTACCCCAGGCGCCCAGAGTCTCAGAGCCTATTGGCACGAACCTGTAACAACGTTCTAGGTCCCTGTACTTGTTAGTTTTCTGGGTCTCCCTGAAGGTGGCGGCCCCGCCTCCTTCAGCTGCGCTGTAAAGTTGATAGGTATCAGCCAATGTGGATGCACACGTGTAGTCCCACACGACCTGTTTACCTTCCCTCCATGGCTGCAGGGTGACTCCATCTGGGCGTTTTTGGCTGTTGTCAGGCCTGCACAACTGAGGTTCCCTTTGTGCTGGGCACCCAGCTGAAGCCAAACTTCTCTTGATGATGTCATTGACTGCTTCATGTCTGGCAATCTTTCCCTATGTCTTACGACAGATGAGACCATGGCTGCCGTATTGGTCTGCCCGTGCATGGCCGCAAATACACCGGTGCTCGGTGGAGATAGGGGCTGCAAGGCGCAGAGCAACACCAATACTTAGGGTCCTACCCACCCCAGCCTTAACCCATCCCCGCCTACCCACAACCTATCCTTACCCAACCCCTACCCATTTACCTTCCCCTGCCCGTATACCCACCCCAGCCTGAATCCACACCTACCTACCCACCCCCAGTCACAGCCTATCCCCACCCAACCCCAACCCGCATGTCCAACCCGGCCTCAACCCCTCCCCACCTACCCACCCCAGCCTTAACCCATCCCCACCTACCCACAACCTATCCCTACTCAACCCCTACCCATTTGCCCACCCTAGTCTGAACCCACCCCAGCCACAGCCTATCGCCTCCCAATCCCTGCCCGTATGCCCATCCCAGCCTCAACCCACCCCTACCTATCCACCCCAGCCACAGCCTATCCCCACCCAACCCCTGCCCACATGCCCAACTCAGCCTCATCTCCTCCCCACCTATCGAAACCCAACTTTGTCTCCTTTAACCTCTACCTGTATACACGTCTCCCTCAACCTCTTCCCACCCACATGCCCTTCCTCTCAACCCCACCCTACCCAAGCTTCCTCTCCTCAACAATCCGCCATCCACTCCTCCCTCCCCTCTCAATCCCTCCCCATCATACTTCCTTTGTATCCTACCTCTTACCCCTTCTCTCCTCCCACTTTTCATATCCCGCTCAACCCCAAATGTCCTCCTCTACTCCCTTATCCCCCACGGATCCTACTCCTCACCCCTCGCCCCCCCTCCACTACCCTTTTCTCCCTACCTCCTCAGTGTTACATCCCAGGACATTGCTTGTAAAAGAAGTAAGCAAACGTCTGGTAGAAACAGTATTATTAATGAAAGGTGTTGGAATTGTTATGGGCTGTGGCCATTTTAAAAATTCTTGTCAAAACATAGGGGTTAAGGTAGACCCGGGAAAGGCCACCCTTAGTGATGGTCGGCCTACCTTTGAAGTAAAGGTGGAAGATGTAAGATTGACAGTTTTTGTGGAAACCGGAAGTCAAGCAACTCTAATTAAAAAGGCAGACTTCAGCAAATTTAAATATGCACGTCTTAAGCGTGGTGAGAAAACGTTGACAGAAGTAAATGAGGAAAAGATTGATATCTTAGGTCAAGGTAACATTAACTTTGAAATTAATGGGGAATTGCAACCTCATACATGTACGATTATTGAGAATTTTGATTTTCCTGGAGACATCCTCATGGGTACCGATTTTTTAATAGGTTTGATTACGCTTTGTCTGCACAAAAAGGGAGAAGGAACTGCAGATTGCAGTTGGGACAGATTTCTTACCCAGTGGAGATGATAGACGATCCCCCAGTTGTGGCTTCAATTAAGAGGAAGCAGAAATAAAACGCACACAACACAAAATGGATTTTTAAGTCTCCTCCAGACACAGTCAAGAGGTCATGTGGGTTACATGCATTGACCAAGCAAAGTTGCCCACCACATTCTGTTAAATTTATTGAAGTGGCTGTGGGACGTCACATCCTACCATGAACCATCCTTCAGGTGGCTGGAAGATGTGATAGTTATTAATTCCCCATCATCTAATTGTGGTGCTTGATAAAGGTGCACTTATTCCTGTCATCAATCTCTCACACAAGACTTCGCTTCAGGGCGGGTGATAGGGTATCTCAGAGAACTATGGTGAATGACAGTAATTTTTCACTATGAGTCAGCTGAGACGCCAGCCGTCACAGCACAATGTAGTGCTCTAAATGTGATAGACAATAATAAACCATCAAAGATAAAGAATGAGACCAGATGTTTCGAGTAACATACAGGATATAGATAAGTTGATCTCGGCACTCGATTTACAACATGTTCTACAGACTGATAGAAAACTGCTGAGGGGAATTCCCCCCCCCCCCCCCCCCCCGTCTATAAAAAAATACGAAAATTCCCAAAATTGTTTGCAACAGAGGATGACCAGATTGATCTCCTTGATAGGATTGAACAAACCATTCCAACAGGTAATCACGTACCTGTTTATACAAGGCAGTGAAGGTTGCCGGAACAGGGTAAAAAAATATCTGGGATGAGAGCCAGAATATGTTGAGAAAGGACGAGACAGAACCTAGTACGTCACCGTTGCTAACTCCTGTTGTGTTAGTTCATAAACCTGATGGCAGTTATCGCTTTTGTGTAAACTACTGGAAGCTAAACGAAATAACTAAGGGTGATGTGTATCCTTTACCGCGTATTCAGGAGATAATAGATCAATTTGGAGCTGCTAAGTATTTTTCCACTCACGATGCAAAGGCGGCATATTTGGGCTATACCGGTGGCTGAAAAAGACAGGGAGAAAACAGCATTCACTGATAGCAGGCACACCTACCAATTTCGTAGGATGCCTCTTGGCCTTAAGACAGCCTCTTCGTCATTTCAGAGGGCCATTAACTTTATCCTCAGCCCAGTTTTGGGAAAGAATTCGTTAGCGTACCTGGATGATGTGGTAATCTATTCCAGGACGTTTGATGAGAACTTATGAGATTTGACTGAGACTTTGACCTTGTTAGATCGAGCGGGTTTTAAATTAAATGTGCAGAAGTGTACTCTGGCAGCTCAGAAATTCAAATTTCTGGTGTTCCAGGTGAGCACAGATGGTACCAGGCCTGACCCTGACTCTTGCCGCGCTATTAGTGAAATGCCAACTCAAAGAACAGCAAAGGACGTGCGCTGGTTTCTGGGTGCAGCCGGATACTTTCGTCGCCACATTGAAAGTTTTGTGAGAATATCAGCACCTCTGACCAATTTAACAATGAAAAATGTAAAGTTTATTTGGAAGCCAGAACATGACATCGCCTATGCACAAATGAAAAGTCAACTCATTACAACACCAGTATTGGCAGTGCCAGATTTTGATAAAGAGTGGGAAGTACATACAGACGCCAGTGGTATAGCTATTTGTGGAGGTTTGATGCAACGAGATAATCAAAATGTCCCTCATCCAGTGGTCTATTTCAGTAGGAAAGTCACGAGACCAGAGGTTCGTTATTCGGCCACAGATCGGGAGGCGCTCGCACTGGTTATCTTGAGATGATTTCGGGGTTTTAGTGTCCCCGCAGCCCGGTTCTCGACCAGACCTTCACCCCCAGGAAGCAGCCCGTGACAGCTAACTCCCAGGTACTTATTTACTGCTTGGTAACAGGGGCATCAGGGTGAAAGAAACTCTGCCCATTGTTTCTCGCCGTCGTCCAGGATCGAACCCGGGACCACAGGATCACGCGTACAGTGTTCTGTCCGCTCAGCCACCGGAGCTGGTGGTAGAGTCAGTTAGATATTTTGAACCTTATTTGTCAATGCCATTTTGTAATATACACTGGTCACAGAGCATTAACACACTTTTTTAAGAAACGTACAAAATGACCACGGATGTCACGCTGGTCTCACGAATTGTCTGCACACTCATTCCAGATCCTTTACAAGCCTGGACCGTCACATGTGGTGCTGGATACTTTAAGCAGGAACATCGCTACTATGAACGTTAACCAGAATATTGAAAAAAATTCATCTGAAAAAATGAGAGAATTTCAGATGAGCGAGCCTAGGTGGAAAGTTATTATTGAATATTTGGAAAGGGGAAATTATCCTTCCAAAAATCGTAAATTGCCAATACATGTTGGAAATTTCCAACAGTTATTCTCATCCCTAATACAACAGGATGTATTTCCTGTATTAGGCTTCATGCACATCTAATGTTCATTTAATAATCCTTAATACAACAGGATGTATTTCCTGTATTAAGCATAATAATTAACTAACACTACTAATACGTAGTTTAGCATTGTAGGATTTACTGTATTAGGTTGTGGAACATCATGTAATTTCTCCTGGAATTGTGTAGTGTTGCACTGTGAGAATTAAACATCACCGCATAAAGAATTTATCTAAACCATCAGGAGTGTTCATACACGCCCCTTCCCTATTTAGCGTTAATAAATAAATATAATTTATGCTCGAATCCTCACGGCGAGCTCCTCCCCTAAAGTCGCGCTCATGCGCGACTTTAGGGGAGGAAGGGGGAGAGGACTCTCGCCATATTCGCGATCAACAAGTGGTGCTCCGAAAGGGTCCAACAAATCTTACCATCCTGAAGACATATTTACATCCTTAGACGTTAGATTGAGGACGCAGCTTACCAGAATCACGGACACCAGTTCGGCAGGCATTTTTACCTCATTTGTTCTATTTAATGAGCTCTTAAATAAGATCATGTAGGTGCCATGTCGTTATGATGCGGGCGTAAAAAATAATGTCATGTAAGTGCAGCTCTTTCCCCTCCAAATATTTAGATATTACCGTAAATGTGTGCGAATACTAATTTGGAGATGGAAATTACGGAATTATCATTATTGCAGCATGGGGCAACACTCCTGAGGAAGCATGTGACTGCCATACCCTCACGTGTGCCAAGTAACACTATCTCAAACTGTTTCCAGCCTGGCGAACAGTGGACTGAATCTACATCCTCTGTCACAGCTGAGACATAATCAGTTTTCATTGTAGATAGTACCTTATTATTCAAAGTCCATATACATATATCTATATATCTGATACTGCCATTTATACATTATTATTCTTCACATTGCAGTAGTATTTTGCATTACCTATTTTACTCATTATCTATGTGTGCATATTATACTTATTATTATCATTGCATAATATATGTTACACATAAACTAATCTTATAGAATACTCCCAAAAATGTGTCATGGAAGGCTGGCTCTAGAATTTTATAATTTACAGTCATTGCTTAATAGAATTTATTTATATAATCATAGATCTATAAGCCACTGATTTTCTCATTTAATTTCTCATTCTGGTCCTTCGAGCTATCTTAGAATTTATCATTATTTTACATTCATATAATTATACATTTTCGTAGTATTATACTGGAGCCAGATTTGCCCACATATATTATGGTCCTTCGAACCTAGATAGTCTAGTCAACTAGTCAACTGGTTGTCAACTAGTCAACTATAGTCAACTAGACTGTAATTACGAACTAGTAGAATATAGCCAGAAGTTAGGCTATTTACAATTCATTATTCATTTTTCATCCCTGATAACATTATGCTCTTTAATTAGGGAGTATTATCAGGTACTAGGATAGAATTTAGGGCAGCATATCTGCCACTCTCATAGAATTTACGGCAGCATATCTGCCACTCATAGAATCCATGGCAGCATACCTGTAACACACATAGAATTTCGGCAGTAAAATATCTCCCACATATATAATCATTTATAGTAGTAGAATAATTGTCATACATATATAATCACTTGTATATACTCAATATATAAATGAAAATTATAAAAAGACAAAAAATAGCACTATCCTGAATCTGCACATTAGTAGTATTATAGTATTTTATGCCAACCCATGTAGAATAGAATGCTTAGACTGGAATTGTACTTTGTAGTGTACAACTATAGCCTAACTCATTATTACTAGTTAGCCTAGATAGGTAGGATTATTCGTAGACTAGGATTGTACAAGGCAGTACAACCTAGTCAACATTTATTATTGTGCAAACCCAAGTCAGGGTAGGACTTATCATTATTTTACACAAATTGTGTTTTTATATCATATTGTATATATTTACTGTGTACCTTTTGAGTGTTATTAAAGTGTCACTACCCATCCAAAGCTGATTATGAGGAGCTAAGCAGAGGAATTCCTGTAGAGTCACTGAAATATCACTCAAATATTAGCTGTTTACTATTAGGTAGGTAAGCTAACCTCTACGTGAGGTAGGAATCAGATATTAGGCTATTAATAACCGTACTAGTTCCACGTATATATGAATCAATACCCCAGTTATTTACATTACCAAGCCATGGCACCAACTAAGCCAACATCCACAGGCAGTGCACCAGAAGAAATGTCCAGCAACTGCTTATTATGTTTTAGATCATACACGAGTCACAAAGGCCATGTGACTAGAAAGTTGAATAAGTGTGATCAGCTAGTACAATCTGGTGCCACAGCCAAAGTATTTGAAAACCTCATAGAGACGCCCAAGCAAAAGTTGCAAAGAACAAATGAGGCTGCAGATGACTATCTCAGAGTCCTCATGCAACAGAAAGCTGAGCCAGATCAACTAGATACCTTCCATGCCGAGATGGAGAAATTTGAGGAGGGTACCCAAGATCATCTAAATAAATTAACACAAGCTCTAGAAAAATTGCAGAGCAACTCAGTTCCTCAAAAATACTCTAACCACTAGTGAAACTAATGCACTGGAAACACTTCAGGAAGTTCGTCTTCCTACAATTGATCTCCTTCACTTCCATGGTAGAGATGATGAGAATTTTGAATGCTATTGGAAAACATTCGACTTCTTAGTAAACTCCAAGAAATCTATTAGCAAACCTAATAAATTCCTCTATTTGCAAAGTACCCTAGAGGGTTATCTTGAGATGATTTTGGGGCTTTTTCAGTGTCCCCGCGGCCCGGTCCTCGACCAGGCCTCCACCCCCAGGAAGCAACCTGTGACAGCTGACTAACACCCAGGTACCTATTTTACTGCTAGGTAACAGGGGCATAGGGTGAAAGAAACTCTGCCCAATGTTTCTTGCCGGCGCCTGGGATCGAACCCAGGACCACAGGATCACAAGTCCAGCGTGCTGTCCGCTCGGCCGACCAGCTCCCAAACTGGCCGGCAGGGTGAAGCAAAAGCAGTTGTTGAACACCTAGTCCCTAGTGATGAGAACTACGATACTGCTATTCAGTGCGTTTATCAGTGCTATACCGACGGCTCTGTAGAAGATGGTGGACGATGTACCGGATGTGCATGTAACATATTTGAACAATCTTCTCTCGTACATGAAGCACGTCAATGACTGGGCAAGTACAACTCAAACCGAACTTGCAGGCATATACCTTGCCACTGAATTTCTAAAAGACAAAGGCAGTGGACTTATATACTGTGACTCGCAGAGTGCACTCCTGGCACTGAATGCACATAGTAGTGACACCCAGAAAATAGTCAGTGATATTCGAATGAATGTTTTAGCTGCTAAAGAAAGCAGATTTGAGATTAAATTCCTATGGATACCATCACATGTTGGCATCTCAAGGCATGACACTGTTGATATGCTTGCTAAGACAGCCTGCAGAAAACCAGTGGTAGAAATTGATATGGGTGTTTCATTAGCAGTGACAAAGAGAATACTTAAACAAATATCTAATGAAAATCTCATCGACCTAACAAATTCACAAAGACCTGAAAGTTGTAGCATTAAATATTATGATAGATATCGTGAGGAGACATTTACATATGGGACTAATAGAACAAGAACCCGGCAATGTGATGTTATAGTGGCCAGAATACGCCTGGGATATAGATGTATCTGGCAGCTTTCTCAAAACCCAAATATCGAGTACACAATGTGTCAACTTGTGAAAGAGAAAACATGCACTCTCTTAAGAACATAAGAACATAAGAACAAAGGTAACTGCAGAAGGCCTATTGGCCCATACGAGGCAGCTCCTATTCTATAACCACCCAATCCCACTCATATACTTGTCCAACCCGTGCTTGAAACAATCGAGGGACCCCACCTCCACAATGTTACGCGGCAATTGGTTCCACAAATCATTACTCTTGAACATTATATTGTAGAATGTCTCATACTGACTGACTTTCTCCCTCCTGGGCTAAGGTATGCTGAACTCTGTAATTACTATATGAGTACTGGAACACTTGATGATATATTGGACTTGTATCCAAGATTGACCATGTAATATATTATTTATACAATGTATATATATGATGTAACTATATAACCTGAGCTTGTAAAAGCACCTTCATCACCTTCAGTGATTAAGTGCTTAATTGCACACTAGTTTCTTTATCAGCTATCTCACCCTGTCAGAGTAAATGTGACAGATGTATGTGAATGCATGTGTGTGTATATATGTATGTATATGTGTGTGTGTATGTATATGTATGGGTATAAAGTAATATGGAAGCTGATCAGAATTACATTTCACCTTTGTGAATGTACATTAATGACACTATGTAAAAGACACATCTAACACTTTTTGTAGGGCACACGTAAATCTGTGTATCTATGTATTTACGTATGTAGGTTAGCTTAGCATTTTAAAAGCACCGAATCACCTTCTGTGGTTGGGTGTTCAATAAACCCTTGAACTATAGTGTTTAACACATTTCTAACCCTGTCCATGGAGGACAGAAGACAATGTATATATGCTGGTTAGCATTGTAAATGTGTGGCCACGTCTGTGGTAGAAAATAATAATAATAAAAAAAAACTGCTATTCAGTTACTAGAAGTTAATTACAACAATAAAGAAATTGTTATTGCTAATCTTTATTATAAGTTAAGAGCGATACCTACACCAGATACCACCCCTGAAGCTCTACAAGAATTTAGATCCAGGTAGAGTCTCTAATTAAAGCTCTAGGTGTCAAAGCAGATGTACCTAAAGCCGAGTGGGTATTGAAATTAGAAATACAGAGTAAGTTTCCTAAGGAGATTCTAGCATCCATCTGTTCCCATTATAGAACAGATATCCTATCCTTAGATGAAATTTTCGACGGATTAAGGATAACAGTTAATCGAATGAGAGCTCATGAGAAAATAATACCTGACACTGACAAATTAACCACTGATAAAACAGTCAAATCCAAAGGTACTATTAAACAGCCTAATAAATCTAAAACCGCTACTTCCACTCCAAGATGGAAGAATACCACAGTAGGTACCTACACTATCAGCCCTTCTAAACCTGTAGTCCATTAGTCACCCAAGTTAGTGACCCCTACATCTACTACAGGATGGAGATGCTGTCTTTTTTGCCAAGAGAGCCATACTATTTATCAGTCAAAACTTTCCTGATCGCGTTTCTAGGATAAAGCGCCTCAAGGAATTGCACAAGTGCACCAGGTGCTTGTTGCAACACGATCCTAATACATGCACCACCCCATTACACATATGTAACAGGTGCCACCAGGATCAAAATCCTTCAGCATTGTGTGGAGTTGATAGGCCTAAATCACCAAAACTCCAGGTGGAACAGGATACTTCCACCATTCTGCAGTGTTGTAAGGTGCGACAGGAGGTTAAGGTGCTTAACACCAAGTCTCGTAATAATACCGTATTACCCACTGCACAACACAATAGTATGAATTCTAGAATCACTACAAGAGGTCTATTCGACCAGAGATCCCAGAGAACGTTTATCACTCAACAAGCAGCTAACCAACTGAAACTTAAACCCTTGTGTAAGGTGACATTGAACATATTAGGATTCCTAGCAGATACTGGACCTCAAGAATTTGAAGTAGTACAACCACTAGAACGCCTAGGCGATTATGTCCGACCTGTTAAGGCCATAGTAGTTAATCACATCCCTCTTGACATGAATGTCAAAGGTCTAAGGGACACAGCCAAATTTTTACAGAAAAATAGAATTAAGTTGGCTGACTCCAAGATAGCGTCTGACCACCTCACCAATGTAGATCTATTAGTAGGGGCAGACCATTATCAGTTCATTACTGGAACTACAAGCCAGCATGGAATGAACTTGTTGAGTTCAGCCGGGGGCTACTTACTTTCAGGTAGAGTCTTAAACCTGAGGAAGCCTATGCCAGCTGACAACCAATAATAATTCCAGATTGAGTCTGGTACAATTAGTACTAGCCAAGTTAGTTTCTATGGACCTCAGTGGATAAATTAGTGGTCAGTAGCCTAAGAATTGGCTGCAGGTCACCGCAACAAATACCATTGACCCCACTGTAGAACCAGAACTATTCTTGACAGTAATAATTGACCACATTCAGTCTTCATAGCATTTCATAACATCTTATCGCCTTTATAGTATCTTATCGTATTCCAGAGAAGACTGCATTTATATCAAGTCGTCTGGACTAGGATTTAGTAATCCATTTATGATACCTGCAGGGTTGTATCAGTTTTGTTTGAGCTCCTTCTGCTTTCTTGTCTCTGCCCACAAGCATCTTAGAGACAGTTTGGAGAAGTATCTTAGCACAAGCAAAATTGAACTTTACAACAGCCTGTAAGTGAACATTTACCAGAAGACTATTAGCAGTGAAACATTGTTTCTCATAATAGAATAAACTCATCTCATCTTTTTACAGATTGAGTCTGGTACAGTTCTTACTAGCCGAGTTAGTTTCTATGGTTCTCAGTGAATAAATCAGTGACTAGTAGCCTAAACCGGTTCACGTCACAGCGACACATGTCATTGACCCCACTGTAGACCCAGAACTATTCTCGACAGTAATAATTGACCACATTCAGTCTTCATATAGGTTATCATGTCCATAATTATAGCTCCCGAGAGTTATAGAACTGTAACTTAATGTATATAAACCGAATATGTTTATTACTCATTTAGAATCTTTAGGTTGCTTTATGTGTTTAGATATACTTCCAGAGAAGTTATAGCACTGTAGCCTAATGCATATAATTCGCATTTACCCTCTACTTAGGTTGATTAGGGACATTAGTTAGGGTCAGCTGAGTGCAAGTTAAATCTGTACTCACTAAAGCATACCACTGACTGCATTTATAGAGACTGATGCTCAGATACTCAGTTCTCTATTTTATCTAGAATTTAGCTAGGTTAGGAATTTAGTTATTATCATTACATAGCCTAAAATACTTGTGCAGCAAGAACTGCCCATTAAGCTAAATTTAATCTTGTATAAACACTTAGAATTTCTCCTTTGATGTTGAGGTGATTTGTGAGTCTGCAGTGATCAGTTAGTGTCTAGTAACTCATCCAGTTACATGTCACTGCGACCCTAGACACTGACCTCACTGTAGATTCAGTATCTCTTTGATCTCAAAGAGACATATAGAATAATTAATCATTACATAGATGTACGCGTGATAACAGATCATACCTGTCACACAGATCCGGGACATTCGTTATGTACATACTAACCTACTAACATATAAGAATGTAATTTCAGGGAAAGGGAATAGGTGCGTTAGTACTTAACATTGAACTACGACCCATAATTTCCCGCCCCGGAATTATGTTGGAAATTTCCAACAGTTATTCTCATCCCTAGTACAACAGGATGTATTTCCTGTATTAGGCTTCATGCACATCTAATGTTCATTGAATAATCCTTAATACAACAGGATGTATTTCCTGTATTAAGCGTAATAATTAACTAATACGTAGTTTAGTATTGTAGAATTTACTGTATTAGGTTGTGGAACATCATGTAATTTCTCCTAGAATTGTGTAGTGTTGCGTCAGCCACGCACGGGGGATAAAATTTCCACATACCTGTAGATCTAACACCAATGTAACCATTTACTTTCCTTTATTAGGAATAATAATATAGTAATAGGTTTCCTTTTAGTATACAATAGTTTACTGGAATTTCTTTACCCAGCTTAATCGCTGTTCCAGTAAATCATATCATAAATTAACATCATTTCCACCACCAAGCCCGTATTGTTTTATTTGTGCCGTCTACATTAACTGACGTGCACTGTGAGAATTAAACCTCACCGCTTAAAGAATTTATCTAAACCATCAAGAGTGTTCATACACGCCCCCTTCCCTATTTAGCGTTAATAAATAAATATAATTTATGCTCGAATCCTCACAGTGAGCTATTGCGTATGCACGACTTTGGGGGAGGAAAGGAGAGAGGACTCTCGCCATATTCGCGATCAACAAGTGGTGCTCCGAAGCAGACCAACAAATCTTACCATCCTGAAAACATCTTTACATCCTTAGACGTTAGATTGAGGACGCAGCTTACCAGAATCGTAGACACCAGTTCGGCAGGCATTTTTTCCTCATTTGTACTATTTAATGAGCTCTTAAATAAGATCATGTAGGTGCGTTGTCGTTATGATGCGGGCATAAAAAATAATGTCATGTAAGTGCAGCTCTTTCCCCTCCAAATATTTAGATATTACCGTAAATGTGTGCGAATACTAGTTTGGAGGTGGAAATTATGGAATTATCATTATTGCAGCATGGGGCAACACTCCTGAGGAAGCGTGTGACCGCCATACCCTCACGTGTGCCAAGTAACACTATCTCAAACTGTTTCCAGCCTGGCGTACAGTGGACTGCATCTACATCCTCTGTCACAGCTGAGACATAATCAGTTTTCATTCTAAATAGTACCTTATTATTCAGAGTCCATATACATATATCTATATATCTGATACAGCCATTTATACATTATTAATCTTCACATTGCAGTAGTATTTTGCATTACCTATTTTACTCATTATCTATGTGTGCATATTATACTTATTATTATCATTGCATAATATATGTTACACATAAACTAATCTTATAGAATGCTCCCAAAAATGTGTCATGGAAGGCTGGCTCTAGAATTTTATAATTTACAGTCATTGCTTAATAGAATTCATTTATATAATCATAGATCTATAAGCCACTGATTTTCTCATTTAATTTCTCATTCTTGTCCTTCGAGCTATCTTAGAATTTATCATTATTTTACATTCATATAATTATACATTTTCTTAGTATTATACTGGAGCCAGATTTCCGCACAATACACGACTTTGAGTTGAAGGAGGGAGTACAATGTTATGTAAACAGTCAGGCAGATAGAGCAGTATTCCAGCTAGTTATTCCAGATAGATTAAGGGGGCATCAATCCAAAAATATGCAATAAATGAAAACTATTTCGATTTCAATCAAACATTATTAACGACTTGTATATGAATAGAGTTTTATCAGGTCCAAATCTCAGCATCGTAGCATAAATAGGAAGGAAGAAAAAAATATTGAATTGTCCAAAATCTTCCAAAATGGTAAAAAATTTACATCAAACACAAGTGTCAACTGAAATCATGTCTGACTCTCAACTATCACAATAGCATATAATAAAAATATTTAATAATTAGTTTTATCCAAAAAATTTAGTTATTTTTTTTTTCGGACGATTTGCATGAAACTTATACATCTGATTGCACGTAAGCCAATCTGTAAGGGTGCCAAGGGTGCCAGAAAATTGGTTGATGTCAAGCAATTTCATTGTCGATGTCAACTCAGCTACAGATGGCAGCACCTTAGACTTTATTTTTTACTTATTTATTTTCAAGTAACATAAGCGTTCCTATAACTCTTTCATTTTTCTTTCAATTTACATGAAACTTACACCTTATATGTAGAGTTTATGTTTCTACAAATCTATAACAACATTTTTTCCTAAGTTCATTTATTTAATTTATAATAGATAATAGATAAAAATCATGATAAATTTGCATATATTTTTTATGGAACTTTGACTATTTTTATTAGTAAAACTTAACATATTATGTATAATCCGCTAGACAGATCCTTTTATTATATGCTAATGTGACAGAAAAGAGTCATAGAAGTTATTTCATTTGAAACTTGTGGTTGTAATTTCGATTTGAAAATGTGTAGAATTTGTTGAAACAAAAAAATCTCTTTTTCTATTTAGGCTGCAGTACTGAAACCTGGGACAATTGCAGCCCTTTTTCATATACAACTAGTCAAAAAAAGATTTGTTGTCATTGAGTAAATTAAAAAAAACTGACTGATGCCCCCTTAAGATCAGCAGCATTAAAGCTGGCACATGCATCTAAGGTTGCAGGTCACCCAGGTATCTTTAACACTCACTTGAAAGCAAAGTCTCTTTTATTTTCTGGGTATGTTGTCGGAAGTAATTAAGTACGTCAAGACTTGCCCCAATTGCCAGAGGAGAAAAGGTGCCCCTAAGGTACAAGCCTTACTACAGGAATTACAGAGATTTCAGAACCGCTAGATCGAGTGGGGGCCGATTTGGTTGACCTCCATTGCAGCCATTCAGGCAATAGTTACGTGTTGGTATTAGTGGATAGTCCAGATACATGACCTTGATCGCCATCCCTAAAAAGGATTCTCGTACTGTTGCCCGAGCATTTTTAAATAGGCTCGTAACTGTATATGGGCCTCCTAAAGTTTTAGTTTCAGACAGAGGTCAGAAATTTAATGGGCATATATTTAGGGAAGTTTGTAAGATATTAGAGACAGTTTAAGCTTTTACAACAGCTTACCACCCTCAGGCAAACGGGATGGCAGACCGTACCACTTGTTCAGTTAAGGATATGCTTGCAATCCTTGCTGAACGCGAAGCAAACTCATGGGACGAACACCTTCCCTATGTTCAGCTGTTCAGCTGGCTCTGAATACTGCTATCTATCAGGCTATTAATACCCAACCCCTTCTTTTGTTCACTGGTCAATCATGCAATTTCCAATCAGGTCTGCCTAACAAACACAATGTTGCATATGCAACATAGGATATGTTGCAACATATGTTGCAACATATCCACAATATTGTACACAACAATATGTTGCATAGGACTACCCATCAGACGTTCTCCATAAAATGAGGAATGTTTGGAGAATTGCAGCGGAGGCGTCAAGAAAGGCACAGGACAGATATGCTCACTATTATGACAGGAATGTACGACCTTTGGAAATGAAGAAGGGTAGCCTTGTCTTGAGAATAAATGAAGCTGCACCCGCCAATCAGAGTAGGAAACTAGCTCCTAGATGGCGGAGGCCATACAGAGTGATTAGGAGAGTAGGCCCTGTCATTTTTTTCATAATGGGAGTGTTTGAGGATCAGGTGGATAGAATTGACCACATTAATAAGTTCAAGATTTATCATGCTAGGGAGGAACTAGAACTGCCTTCAGCATGTCTAACTCCTGACCCAGCGGGGCTGACTAATGACTCAAGTTACAAGTCAGATGGAGAGAATGACCCTCTGTCAACTCTCATCAATAGTCAAGTGCACTCTCGTCACCCCATGGTAACAAGATCTCGCCTGTACATTAAAGGTTAAAGTAACTTCCATAGTTAGTATAAATTAGAATTCATTACATTTCTTCATTAGATCAGCCTCATATCAGACACACTCCAGACACACACCAGTTACACTCCAGTCAAACTTCAGACACACGCCAGTCACTCCTCAGACACACCCCAGTCACACTCCATTCACACTCCAAGCCGCACGTCAGTCAAACTCGAATCAAACAACAGCCACACGCTAGTCACCCTCCAGTTACACATAAGTCACACTTCAGGCACACGCCATTCACACTCCAGTCATACACACCCCAGTCCCTCTCCAGCCACACGCCAATCATACTCCAGCCACACACATAAATCTCACTCCAGTCACTAAACCACACACCAGCCACACTCCAGCCATACTCAAGTCACACTGCAGCAACACATGAGCCACACACCAGTCACAATCCAGCCACACTCCAGTCACACTCCAACCACACTCCAGTCACACTCCAGTCACACTCCAGTCTCTCACCAATCACACGATAGTCACACGATAGTCACACGCCAGTCACACTCCAGCTACACACCAGCCTCACACCAGTCACACTCCAGTCACACTCCAGCTACACACCAGTCACACTCCACCGACACTCCAGCCACACACCAGCAACACACCAGTCACATTCCAGTCACACACCAGTCATACTCATGTCACACTCCAGTCACACACCAGCCACACACCAGTGACACTCCAGCCACACGCCAGTCAAACTCCAGCCACACACCGGTCACACTCCAGTCACACTCCAGACACACACCAGCCACACGTCGGTCACATTCCAGTCACACTCCATTATACAACAGCCACACACCAGTCACTCTCCAGTCATACCCCAGTCACACACCAGTAACACACCAGCCACACGCCGCCAGTTACACTCCAGCAACACTCCAGTCACACACCAGCTACACACCAGTCACACTCCATTCACACACCAGCCAAGCACCAGCAACACTCCAAACTCACACCAGTCACACGGCAGTAACACTTCATGATCACGCCAGTCACACGACAGTCACACTTCAGACACACGCCAGTCACACTCCAGTCATACTCCATCCTCACGCCAGTCATACTCCAGTCACACATCAGCCTCACACCAGTCACTCTTCAGTCACATACCATCCCCACGCAAGTCATACACCAGCCACACACCAGTCATACACCAGTCATACACCAGTCACTCCCCAGCCAAACACCAGTCATACACCAGCCTCACGACAGTCACACTCCAGCCACTCACCAGATACACACGAGCCACATGCTATTCATTCACCATTCACTCTGCAGCTAAACACCAGTCACACACTGGCCACACACCAGCAACACACCAGACACACACTAGTCACACCAGTCACACCAGACACACACCAGTCACACCAGACACACACCAGCTACACGCCAGTCACACTGCAGCCACACTGCAGTCACACTCCAGTAACGCTCGAGCAACACTCCAGTCACACGCCATTCACACTCCAGCTACACGCCAGTCACTCTCCAATCACACACCAGCCACACGCCATTCATACACCAGTCACTCTCAGCCAAACACCAGTCACACACCAGCCACACACCAGTTACAATCCAGCCAAACACCAGCCACACGCCAGTCACACTCCAGTCACTCTCCAGCCACACGCCAGTCATACTACAGCCACACACACACGTCACACTCTAGTCACTTAAGACACACACCACTCACACTCCATCCACACACACCAGTCACACCATAGCCACACACCAATCACAAACCAGTTACAAACCAGTTACACACCAATCACAAACCAGCCATTCACCACCGACATACCAACCACATTCCAGTCACACACCAGCCATACTCCAAATTCGCACCAGTTACACAGCAGCACCACACACCAGTCACAAACCTGTCACATTCTTGTCAAACACCAGTCACACACTAGCCACACACCAGTCACTCACTCAATAGCTACACACACCAGTCACACACAAGTCACACACAAAGCCCACTCTAGACACAACAGCCACACAAACCAGTTATACGCCAGTCTCTCACCACTCACACACCTGTCACTCGCCAATCACACACCAGTCACGATCAAGCCACACATATATTAGTCACACGCCAGCCCCACACCAGGCACACGCCTGTCACACACCAGTATCACAACATTCACACAGCAGTCATACTTGCCAGTCATACACCAGTCACACACCATTCACACACCAGTCACACAGCACTCAAACTCCAGTCGCATTCCAGTCTCACACCAGTCACACACATGTCATTCACCTGTCACACACCTGTCACACGCCAGTCACATACCAGTCACATACCAGTCACATACCAGTCACATACCAGTCACACACACCACCAACATACCGGTTACACAAGTCACACACCAGCCACACGCATCAGTCACACATCAGCCACACATCAGCCACACACCAGCCACACACCAGCCACACATCAGCCACACACCAGCCTCGCACCAGCCACACACCAGACACACACCAGCCACACACCAGCCACACACCAGCCACACACCAGGCACACACCAGCCACACACCAGCCACACACCAGCCACACTCCAGCCACACTCCAGCCACACTCCAGCCACACTCCAGCCACACACCAGTTGCACTGCAGACACATGGTAGTCACACTCCATTATACAACAGCCACACACCAGTCACTCTCCAGTCATACCCCAGTCACACACCAGTCACACACCAGCCATACGCCGCCAGTCACACTCCAGCAACACTCCAGTCACACACCAGCTACACACCAGTCACACTCCATTCACACACCAGCCAAGCACCAGCAACACTCCAAACTTACACCAGTCACACGGCAGTAACACTTCAAGATCATGCCAGTCATACGACAGTCACACTTCAGACACACGCCAGTCACAATCCAGTCATACTCCATCCTCACGCCAGTGACACTCAAGTCACACACCAGCCACACACCAGTCACACTCCAGTCACATTCCAGTAATATATCAGTCACTCCAGTCATACACCAGCCACACACCAATAACACACCAGTCACACTCCAGTCACACTCCAGTCACACTACAGTCACACACCGGCCCCTCACACCATTCACACGCCAGTCACACTCTAGGGACACGCCAGTCACACTCCAGTCACTCACTATTCACACTCCAACCCCACGCCAGTCACTCTCCATTCACACATCAGCCTCACACCAGTCACTCTTCAGTCACATACCATCCCCACGCAAGTCATACACCAGCCACACACCAGTCATACACCAGTCATACACCAGTCACTCCCCAGCCAAACACCAGTCATACACCAGCCTCACGACAGTCACACTCCAGCCACTCACCAGATACACACGAGCCACATGCTATTCATTCACCATTCACTCTGCAGCTAAACACCAGTCACACACTGGCCACACACCAGCAACACACCAGACACACACTAGTCACACCAGTCACACCAGACACACACCAGTCACACCAGACACACACCAGCTACACGCCAGTCACACTGCAGCCACACTGCAGTCACACTCCAGTAACGCTCGAGCAACACTCCAGTCACACGCCATTCACACTCCAGCTACACGCCAGTCACTCTCCAATCACACACCAGCCACACGCCATTCACACTCCAGCTACACGCAAGTCACTCTCCAATCACACACCAGCCTCACGACAGTCACTCTTCAGTCACATACCACCCACACACCAGTCATACACCAGCCACACTCCAGCCTCACGCCAGTCACACTGCAGCTACACACCAGCCACACGCCATTCATACACCAGTCACTCTCCAGTCACTCTCCAGTCACACACCACCTACACACCAGTTACACTCCAGCCACACTCCAGTCACACGCCAGTCACACTCCAGTTACTTTCCAGTCACACGCCAGTCACACTCCAGTCACTCTCCAGCCACATTTCAGTCACACACCAGTCACTTTCCAGCTACACGCCAGTCATATTTCAGCCACAAACACACGTCACACTCTAGTCACTTAAGACACACACCACTCACACTCCATCCACACACCAGTCACACCGCAGCCACACATCAATCACAAACCAGTTACACACCAGTTACACACCAATCACAAACCAGCCATTCACCACCGGCATACCAACCACATTCCAGTCACACACCAGCAATTCACCAAATACACATCTGTTACACAGCAGCACCACACACCAGTCACAAACCTGTCACATTCTTGTCAAACACCAGTCACACACTAGCCACACACCAGTCACTCACTCAGTAGCTACACACACCAGTCACCCATACCAGCCACATACCAGTCACACATACCAGCCACACACCAGTCACACATACCAGTCACACACCAGTCACACACAAGTCACACACAAAGCCCACTCTAGACACAACAGCCACACAAACCAGTTATACACCAGTCTCTCACCACTCACACATCTGTCACTCGCCAATCACACACCAGTCACGATCATGCCACACATATATTAGTCACACACCAGCCACTCACCATTCACACACCAGTCACACTCTAGTCTCACACTAGCCACTCATACACAATGACACTCATGGGTTACACATTAGCCATATTTCAGTCACACATCAGCCCCACACCAGCCACACACCTGTCACACACCTGTCACACAACAGTCACACAACAGTCACACAACAGTCACACATCAGCCACACACACACCAGTCATACACCAGTCACACACCTTTCACACACCTGTCGCATACCAGTGACACAACAGCCACATACCAGCCACACATCAGCCACACTCCAACCACACTACAGTCACTCTCCAGCCTCACGCCAAGCACACTCCAACCACACACCTGTCACACACCAGTAACACAGCAGTCACACAGCAGTCACACTCCAGTCACTCTCCAGCCTCACGCCAATCACACTCCAACCACACTCCAGCTTCACACCAGCCACACTCCAGCCACATGCCTGTCACACTCCAGCCACACACCTGTCACACACCAGTCACACAGCAGTCACACAGCAGTCACACAGCAGTCACACAGCAGTCACACAGCAGTCATACTCCAGTTACACACATGTCACACACATGTCATACACCAGTTACACGCCAGCCCCACACCAGGCACACGCCTGTCACACACCAGTAACACAACATTCACACAGCAGCCATACTTGCCAGTCATACACCAGTCACACACCATTCACACACCAGTCACACAGCACTCAAACTCCAGTCGCATTCCAGTCTCACACCAGTCACACACATGTCATTCACCAGTCACACACATGTCATTCACCAGTCACACACCAGCAACACACCAGCCACACGCCAGTCACACAGCAGCCACACACCAGCCACACGCCAGTCACACACCAGGCACGCACCAGCCACTCACCAGTCACACCAGGTACACACCAGCGACACACCAGTCACATACCAGCCACACACCTGCTACACACCAGCTACACAGCAGTCACACACGAGGAACACATCAGCCACACACCAGCCACACACGTCACACACCAGCTACACACCAGCCACACACCAGCCACACAGCAGTCACACAGCAGTCACACACCAGCCCACATCAGTCACACACCAGCCCACATCAGCCACACACCAGCCACACACCAGTCACATACCAGGAACACACCAGCCACACACCAGCCACACACCTGCTACACACCAGCTACACACCAGTCACACAGCAGTCACACACGAGGAACACACCAGCCACACACGTCACACACCAGCTTCACACCAGCTTCACACCAGTCACACACCAGCCACACATCAGCCACACACCATTCACACATCACAAACGCACCACGTAGCAGCTCCTCGTTGCAGCCTGTGATAGTATCTCAACTTCCCAGGTTAGGTCTTCAGTAAGGATGACTGTCGAATTGAAGTGTTAAATACTGTAGTTTATTGGAGTCATCATTTAACCAGATGGCAATAAGCAGAGATAAAGACAAGAGTTGTTTAGTACTGACAGCTAAACACTAGCATTGTGAGATTTTTTCTACGCCTACTTCCCTCCCTTAGGAGGTGGACAAGTTTACAGGCTGCTCACGGCAGTTAAGCATGAGTCCAATAGAAAAAGGAAAAGCGGGAGCAAACCGCCAGGCCTCCACCACTAGGGGTGGAAACCTGTCCACAATAGGCTGCTGGTTCCTCCTAGTTAAACAGGACGTTAAAACTAATAAAGGGTAACCGACGGATTCTCACAATCAAATATTTATATTTGATGTGGCGCTATGAATTGGAATTCGAATTCCCAATGACAGCCGTCATATCAAAAGATCACCTCAACATTCAATCGTATAAAGCAGAACATGGGTGGAAAAGAATGGTTGAAGGGTTGACGTCAAAGACCGTTTTCTATAACATAATAATTTATTAATAACAAGAGACTAAACTACTACATTATCGAGTTTACATTACATTAATGTCCATCCAGTGGCACGATAACAAACAGCTAAATAGCAACCCTTCCTGTGAGGCTGCATACTGAACTAACCTGAACACAGGTGTGCCCACTGATGACGCAATATTGCAAATCAAAAAAATATCACAGACTAAGTTACACCACAGAGAGTGCCTCGTTACTCTAATGTCCATCCAGTGGCAATTTCAACACAGCTATTCAACAGCCCCTCAAGAAATGACAGCAGTCTCCATCTTGCTGACACCTCGGGCTGACCAGTGAACTAACTGAACAATGATGGATGCCCACTGATGACACAAGCATGCAATCAATATTGTCACGGCTTCACGGTAACAGATACTATAATTACAAGCTTAAGGGTCCTCCTTCCAAACAGGAGTGACCCTCGTAACTAGGCGGGTAGTCCAACAGTGACTTCCCCTATCACAACCAATGTGAACACTCTTTGCAACTCCCTACAAGAAGTTGCACTGTAAACAGTAAACAAAGTCAGGCAAGGTGGGATTCTAGGACACAGCTCCAGCAATCCCTAAGTTACTTTACTCTCGTCAACAGACGATAAACAAAAGAAATTGCCTTAATCAATTACAAAATTGATGATGTGATTAATTACGTTAATTGACTGATCACAGCAGTCAGCAACAAAGTACTAGGTTAATCACAAACAATTCTCTCATAGACAACAACATGATGGTACTCTATGTTAATCATTAACACTTGTCTCTCTTAACACAAGTCATCTTGTTAACAATAACTCAAAACTCTCTTATATTACATCACACTTGACTCCTTGCAAGTATTCAGTGAGTAATTCTTAATTAAGGTCAAACGGACCACTAATTACATCCCAGTTGAGTTACGTTAACTAAGTCTACCCTAACTTGGTAGCTTCTCAACAGTCTGTGTCAAAATTTACTTTACTGAGTGTTAATTACTCTAATTAACTCCAAGCAATTAATTAACTGTCACCAGGACCGATAATTAATCATACATAGATACGTCTCACTCCACACTGCCTAAGCAGGTCTCATCAAACACTGTGAATTCACGGGAGATGAGTTAATTACTCCCCTAATTAATATAAGTGCATCTTAATCCACTGTCCTCAGACAGGATATGATTTTAATATAACTATTTATGCTAGCTCCAAGACCTCGCTTTACCGAGTCATCTGAGTTCTCAAGACTCCAGACGTTAATTACTCTACTAATTATCATGAGCCACTAATTGCTATACCCCAGAAAGGTAATTAGTCCTGAGCAAATTACGTTAACACAAATACTGACAGATCCTCTCCCACTACATGAATTCATGATGAGAAGGTTAATTACATAATTAGCTAGAGTGGTCAATTAGTTGTCACATGGACAATTAACTGCACCTGAGACGTATCTCACTCAAGCTCAACACTGTTCTCCTATAACAGCTCTCACTCACTCAACAATAAGTGTGCACCCCTTATCCAGTTAATTACCCTTTTAATTAACTCACTGAATCCTTAAGTCCTCAACACAACTTAAAGAAACAAAGTAACCCCAGTGTTACATAGGTCACACTACAATGGCATGCAATACAACATAAATGCACTGCCCACATACGGTTGCGGCTACTGCAACTCGTTAACTACTGTGCCCACACAGTAATGACACACGGTTGTGCAACAACAACAGTATACCAATATTACTGCCCCCCCTTATCTTGCAACCGTTGCAAAGGACTACTTCAGCAAGACAATTTACGTTAATATGCACCGTCGCTACGCGGACAGCTGGCACTAATTCTCTTAATTAGGCAATTAACAAATCAATTGCTTGCTCTCATTAAGTACTGTGAATTCCCCTGAATAATCAAAGAGGCCCCTTAAAGCCTCAACACAGTTCCTAGGGCAGTAATATTGTATACCTGATAACAACAGTGCACAAACCTACAGCATAATGATGCCGTCAGCATACCCCACATGCTAATGACATCATTAGGCAATCAGTCAGCAATCTCATCTACTGACTCACCACACAACACAGTACATAAAACATGCAAATGAACACATAGAAATGGCATTCACATAATCAATGAAAATTATATCACCAGATAAATATATCCCTAACTACTCAGACCTCAGGGTATCCACTGACATCCCTGCAACACTGGCCTGCCTACCTCTGCAATGATATAATTAACATGCTGTACTATGGCTTAATCTAGTCTGCACGATTATATAGAATCGACAACTGGATCATTTATATAGTTGATCTCTACACTGACCGGTTACATACCCGAGTCAGTCTACACACTTATATATAGCTATACTATCCTTCTTTACTCAGTTTACCCATGCTCATATCTTTGTGAGGAAATGGTACACCGTTTGTTCCAGTTATCTCCCCCGAGTGTCCCGTTTTCTCTTCCCGATCTGAAACACCTCCTGGACTCCTTGCCGGAGCCTGTGCTCCTGCTAGGTGATTTCAGGTGTCGTCATTCCCTTTGGGGTGATGTTCTGACGAACACCTGGGGTCGCCTTCTTGAACCGTTCATCCTCTCTTCTTCCCTGTCTCTTCTGAATTCTGGTGAGCCCACGCATTTGGACTCTCGGACTCTCACCCTTTCCTGTCTTGATCTTTCTCTTTACTTAGATTTCACGTGGCAGGTTCTTGATGACCTCCATGGCAGTGACCATTTCCCCATCCTTGTTACCTTTTTCTCTTTTCACCTCCCCCTCTCCTTTCCTAGGTGGAAATTTGCTAAGGCAAACTGGAACCTATTTACCCTCAGTGCTGTTCTCTCTGACCTCTCCCTTCTGCCTCTTGCTCGCTCTCTCCTCCTTTTTCATGACATCGTCTTCGACGCTGCCCTCCGCTCTATTCCTTGATCTTCCTCTCATGGCCCACGGAAGTGCATTCCCTGGTGGAATACATACTGTGCTCGGGCTTTCCGCTGTAAGCGTTCAGCCTGGAAGAGACACCGCCGCCGGCAGACGGCCGATTCTTTTCTTTTATTTCGGAAGGTGAATGCGGTGGCCCTTAGGGCCATCCGTATGGCTAAACGTGAATGTTGGGCGTCTTATGTCTCCACCATTACGTCCAAAACTCCTCTGCCACAGATCTGGAAGCCCATCCGCAAGATAGCGGGTAAGTTCAATCCCGATGTCTCACCGGTCCTTCACCACCATGGTACTCTTGTGGCGGACCCGTTGCAGGTCGCTACCGAACTGGGTTCCCACTTTTCTTCTGTTAGCTCTGGTTTTCATTTTCCGGAAACTTTCCTTCTTCGTAAATATTTCCTTGACTCTTTTCCTTTGGATTTCTGTACTTATCTTCGCCTTCCCTATAACGATCCCTTTTCCCTCTCTCTGAACTTCGGTCTGCCCTTGCTCTCTGCGTTTCTACTTCTCCGGGTTCCGATGGCATTCATTCAGGCACGTCTCAGTATTTAGTGAGTCTGTATAATCGGATCTGGGAGTCGTCGTCAGTCCCTGAGGACTGGCTCGATGCTCTTGTCCTCCCTGTTCACAAACCAGGGTCTCTAGGAACATCCCTTAAGGACTTTAGCCCTATTGTCCTCACAAGTTATGTCTGCAAACTCTTTGAAAGTATGGTTAACGTTCGTCTGATGTGGTTCTTAGAACAACATCACCACCTCTCCACTTCTCAATTTGGTTTCCGCAAGTGCTGCAGCACAACAGATGTCCTGGTGAACTTGGAGGTCTATATTCGTACTGCTTTTGCTGCAAAGATCTCCGTTGTTGCCGTTCTTTTTGACCTGGAGAAGGCTTACGACACCACTTGGCGTTATCATATTCTATCCCAACTTCATTCTTTTGGCGGTTCATGGTCATCTCCTTTTCTTTCTCCGCAGCTTCCTCTCTCGTCGTTCCTTTCCGGTGAGGTTTGATACCGCTCTCTCTGCCTCTTTTCAGCAATATGAAGGTGTGCCCCAGGGTAGTGTTTTGAGAACTACTCTTTTTCTGGTTGCCCTCAATGGTCTTCTTTCCACTCTTCCTTCAGGCGTCTTCTCCGCTCTCTATGTCGACGATCTTACCCTATGCTGTTGGGGTGATGATTCGCTGATGCCGTACCGTCTTGGGCCACCGATCATGGCTTCAGGTTCTCTATGTCTAAGTCATGACATAGAGAGTCATGAGTAAAAGTCATGGCTATGACTTTTACTCGGAAGCGTTCTTCGTCCTTCTTTGTCGCTTTACGGTCACCCTATTGTGTATAAGGATTCCGCTAAGTTTTTGGGGTTGATTTATTTAAACTCTTTTGTCTTGGTCGCCCCATATCTCTTACCTCCGTGTTGAATGCTCTAAGGCCCTTACCCTCCATCGGGTATTGTCCCATACTTCTTGGGGAGCGGATAGGCGCACTCTCCTTGCTTTACATTCCTCTCTCGTCCTGTCTAAGCTCGATTATGGTTGACCTGCTTACTCGTCTGCTTCTCCTTTTACTCTCCCCCATCTTGATGCTTTGCACCATACTGGGTTGCACCTCAGTTCTGGTGCCTTTCGTTCGACTCCCGTCCTCAGCTTGTATGTTGATACTGGCTTCATATCTCTCCAGGATCACCGTGATCGCTACTGTCTTCGCTATCTAGCGCAGTCCTTGCAACATCCTTCCTCTCGCCTCTTTCAAGCATTAACTTTTGGCTCTCCTGCGGTTCCTGTTCCTCTTCACCACCTCCCTCTTTCTGTCCGGTTATCTCGCTTACAGGATTCTCTTTCAGTTCGTATTTCTAATATTTCTCTTCGTGTTGTTCCTTCTTTGCCCCCGTGGAGAGTCCCCCTTCCGCAGTTTTGTACATCATTAATCCCCATCACTAAAGCTTTTACCCCTCCTACGGTTCTTAAACGCCTTTTCCTTGAGTACCTTTCTTCTCACTCCCGCTCCATTTCCGTCTTCACCGATGGGTCTGAGTCTGCGGACAGTGTAGGTTACTCTGTTGTTTTTCATGATTGCACTTATATGTGTCGTCTACCTATGGAGACTAGCATCTTCACAACGGAACTTTATGCTATTCTCTAAGCTTTTCGTCTCCTGCTTTCTCGTTGTCAATCTTCCTTTGTAGTTGTTGTTGACTCTCGTAGTGCCCTCATGGCTCTCAGGTCCTTTAATCCGGTTTATCCAGGGTTGTCGAGATCCAGCATTGACTGTTTCTTATTCACAGTAAATTTAAATCGGTTGAGTTTTGTTGGGTTCCCAGCCATGTTGGTGTCTCTTTAAATGAGCGTGCGGATGCTGCTGCCAGGGAAGTTGTCCGCTTTTATCCCATCTTTCGTAAAGGTATTCTTTATTTCGATTTTTACACGGTTATTCATTCCTTTATCCTTACCTGTTTGAAGGATTGTTGGTCTTCTGTTACTGGAAACAAACTGCATACTCCTAAGAGTTGTGTGTCCTCGTGGCCGTCCTCCTCCCACCATAACTGGGGATGGGAAACGGTTCTGGCGAGGTTGTGTATTGGCCATACTCACTTAACTCATGGTCACTTGATGGAGCACCGCCCTGCTCCTTATTGTCCAAATTGCATTGTTCCTCTTACAGTCGTGCATATCCTTGTTGAATGTCCTGACTTCCGGGACGAGCTTGTCTTGTTTTCCAGCCGTCCCGCGTGGTCGCTTGTCCCTCGATAGTATACTTGGTAACTCAGATACGTTTTATATCGTTCGCCTTATGCGTTTCTGTTCTCGTATTGGCATCCTTGGTGATATTTAGCGCCCTCTGATTATCCCCCACGTTTGGTGGTGCTACATAACCTTCCTGGTTTGGTGCCTTCTTTTGATAATTACTTTCTTACTTACGCACAGACCCATCATTGTGCTCACGAGGTTACTTAATAAATACCTCCAAAGGTTACTTTGATCAAGTGGTGTGTGGTTTATATCCACCAGTACTGACAACTGCACTGATCACACTTGACCCAGATATGCACAGTATAAATGTTACATGGTATAAATGAGAAAGTAATTTCTCATTCACTATAATTTGATTAATCTGCATGCTTATTTTTTTAATAAATTAAGTCTATAATAATGCACTAAAGTCTAAAGGCTTGTCTTAAATCACTGTTACAGATACCACAACCGTTTAGATTCACCGAGTTGTCACCAAGGCGACCTCGGCTGTTTACAGGCAACGTTGTGTCCATACTTGATGATCAGTCACCAGGACGATCCCCGTTCACTGTGAAACATGACGGTAAGAATTGTTTTACATGATCATCACCTGGTACAGGAGAGATCAGTTATTTTAATGTGTTTGACTATGTTTGAACTAAACTGCAGAAGGCATTTAGACCCAATACGTGGAAGCTCCTGTTAATATCCAATCAAATTCAATCAACAATATGTCTAAACTACGCTTGAAACAATCAAGGTATCGTACGTATTTTATGCTTCCCGGTAATTGGTTTCACAAATCGACAACCCTGTTACTGATCAGGGAACCCCAGGTCTTACCCAGCTCTTTCCAAAATCTAAACGTATCTAATTTATACCCACTGTTTCGTGGTTAACTATGTATTCATTCATTTAATACCCTATTAATATCCCCTTTGTTATGCTCATTCATCCACCTGTACACGTCAACTATGTCACCCTAATTCTTCGTCTTTCCTAGGGAATGGATATTAAGCTTTTTCCCTCTTTCTTTATATGGAAAGTCTCTAATTTTGTGGGATTAACTTTGTCATTCTACATTGGACGCGTTCTAGTGAATTAATATCCATTCGATAGTATGGCGACCAAAACTTAATTCTTATTCTAAATGGGGCCTAACAAGAGAAAGATATAGGTGAAGAATAACACCAGGTGATTTATTATTAACACTTCGAGAAATGAATGTCATTGTCCTATTTGCCTTATTTTGAACAAGTTATGGACTGGTTTTTGGTTTTAAATCGTTACTAATCATAACGCCTAGATCCTTTTCGCAATCATACTTCCCAATCTCAACACCATATAGTTGGTGTCCTGCAACTCTGTCATCATTACTTAGCCTCAAAACTACATATCTCCGCATTAAATTGCATCTGCAAGTATTTAGACCATTTCCAGACACCATTTAGATCATCTTGAAGTGATTCTTCCGTGTTTATTTCCTTCCCAGTTTTCGTATCGTCGGCAAATTTGCAAATATTGCTGCTCAAATCTGAATATAAATAATTTATATGTATAAGAAATAACAGATGCCCGAGGACAGAGCTTTTAGGCTCGCCACTTACTACGTTTTCCCCTCTCGTACTTAAATACATAAAGATCCATTAGTAAAACTCTGTTGTGACTTATTTATTAACCTATGTTTTTAAAGATGAAGACGAATGCCTTTTGCAGTTATCGATTGAAGCAATTTTCCTACAGTAGACGTTAGGCTAATTGGCTGATAGGTAGACTCAAGTGATATATTTCCTTTCTTAAAAATTTGTACCATGTAAGCAACCCTCCACGACTTAGGTACTATGTCTGACTCTAATGATTTATTAAGTATGGTAGACAATGGTTTAAAAAGCCCCTCTTTGTATTCTTCAAGCACCATGGCAAACACCTCGTCCGGCCTTGGGAATTTGTTTGGCATGAGTTTTCCCATTAGTTTAAAATGTTATTTAGGGTAGAAAAGCTCGGCTCTTGTGCCCCACTTCTCAGTGAATGTGATGAATAATATTGTTATAATAATTTTAATAATAATGCAAATGTATATTGATAACAGATATCACATAGGATCTGATTACAATGTTTTCATAGAGGTATTTTTTATATTTTTTTTAAGATATATACAAGAGTTGTTACATTGTTGTGCAGCCACTAGTACGGGTAGCGTTTCGGGCAGGTCCCTGGAATACGACCCCCACGAAGAATGTTATTACAACCAAGTACCAGTTAAGGACTTGCGCCCAGTAAATCCTCCCCGGCCAGGATACGAACCCATGACAAAGCTCTCGTAGAACGCCAGGCGAGTGTCTTACACTACACCACGGAAACTGGTGATTTATATTTTAATATAAAATCACTGATCGCCCGCAGCGTTTCTGACACACTTTAACATTTTTTTGTGTAGGGTGGTTGATACTGACGCTGGGGTAAAATTACTTTGAATTAATGAAGTTAAATTAATTAATAGGAAATTATATACCATAAATATATGAAGAATAATAAGTCAATTAACTGTAAATTATAAATAATAAAAATAAGGTATATAATTATTGTAAATTTCAGTAATTAACTTTCAGGTAAAATAAGCTAACAAGTAAATTAACTGTGAACAAATGAGAATATAACTGATGAAGTTAATGATGACCACAATACAGAGTAGCTGAATTAACATTAATATGCGACCGTTGGTAACAAGCCAAATTAATGTAATGACTGATAATAAATGAGTGTTGCGGGTGTGGGTGGATTGGCATGGCCACCACTCCCCCAAAATGCCAGGAGGAACTTACGTGGTGCCCCAAACCCTCTGGACAGCTAGCAGCCCCGCCTGTAGGGCAGGAGCGTTAGGGTACTAGTGGTAGGAAGTGCTAACAGTGCCTCCTCACCACTCCCCCCATTGTGAATAACACTGTGGAGGGAGCTGATATCACCGAGTGCTGAGTGTAGGGCTCACGGGAAATCCGTACACGTAACTGGGCATGCATCCTTGTGGACGAACATGGGTCCTGGGCAGAGCCCGTGCAACACAATATATTGGAAGAGGGGGTTGATATAGTCATCCTACTTGGGCGGCCCCTCCTTTGAACAGGGCATTGGAGCACGGCCACTGGGATTATGATCAAGAAATGCATGGGCTCCCGTGTTTGCAGCGGTTGTCCCATAGCATTTGTTCGCCCGCCAGCAGTAGAGCTCGTCCACCCACGGTAGTGCTCGTCCGCCCACATAAAGGCTCGTCCACCTGCGAAAATGCTCGTTCGCCAGCGGAAGCACTGTCAGTTAGCGGACGAGAGTAAGAGAGTCACGGGGGAAAGGCTAGTGCTAAAGAGGAAAGACCTGTATTTGATGTATCATGCCCAGCTGATTGAGAAGCTGTATAAAGTAATTGTGTGTAACTTGAATATTTGTTGCTAGCCTTTCACACCCCTAGAACATTGATATATATATTTGGCCAGGCAATGTGTTTTACTGATACTGAAGGTTACTCCCTTTTAACAATTAAGTGGAGGTTTTTGTCCGTGTCTCTTAACAGTGAAATGGGGGACCGTGATCCATAACTGCATAGACCATAACAGAGTGCTCTTTAGTTTTCACCTTCCGAGACGCAAAACGATCGTAAAATAACCGTTCCTTAATGCAAGCGAACTTCCTAAAAGTGTGCTCTGTTATTTTCTTAAGGTTATGAAACTTCGGTCTATATGCTTCAGGCACCAACTGGTTAGCCATCATCCCCAACTTTTTGACAGCATCGTAGACACTCGTGTCCCTTACTGAAAGTATGAAGTACGTTGTTGCACTTTCCCAGTCAGCACTGATTTAATCATCAGAGCCCAATTTTGGACCTCTCTCTCGTAGTATTGTTTGTGTGCTCTCATAGCATTTGTTTTGTACCAATTTCTGATCATAACAGATTGCCTTTTGACCTCTTTGTCGATGAGGCAGCAGAGAGTAGCTGGGGCGCTAGCCAGTTCAAAGGCTTTCTCGAGGTCCAGTAATATCAGTATTCCTGGTCTGTCATTCAGGTGGGCTAACAGAGTTGTAATACATTCCACTGTGGCAACCCCTTTTCTATAGGTATACAAGTCTTGGTGCAGCTTAAGCATTTTCCACTCAAGTCTGTTGAGTGCCATTCTGTCAGCCGTTTTGGGTGCACAGCTTTGAAGAGAAATGGCTTTGAAGTAGCTGGATCTTTGGATTTTGGGATTGGCACTATGTCTGCCCTATTCCAAGCTGTAGGTCTAGTTTGAAAAGTTCAGGCTTAATTAATTAATATTAGGTGTGCAGCGTCTCCCTCGGGGCTATGGGAGATGTTGTTGTGTTCGAGGCAAGTGCCAAACGATGATGGGCATTGAAATTACCATTGAAATAACTATTGAAATTATTTGTTCATTTACCAAATTATTGTGTTTGAGGTGGTGACGTGTCCAAATAACACTGAAAGATCCATTTCAGAACGTGGAAACTTGTAAACATTAAATACTTAAATTTGTCGTGTCTTAGCTCAATGGACACTCCTATTACCTTTGTCCCTGGCCCACAATCAGGTGGGCTGATTATGGGCTTGGAGATCAGGTCATTTTTCACATAAATGGCACATCCTCTGGATTGTCCGTTGACTCTTGGAAGGACGAAGCCTCTATAGCCTGAGGTTTTAGGTTCTAACCGTCTCGAAGCAAGCTCTCCTGTAGTAGCAGGATGTCTATGCCTTGGGTTGCTGCTATGCATTGCAAGTGTTGCTATTTTGTGCGTAATCTCTGCGCATTCCATTGCAGGATCTTTAGTCTTCTTGGTTGTTAGAACCTGTTGATATTATGGTGGCATTCATGGAGGTAGAGTCTGATGATTTCGCCCTGGAAGTTTAAATTGGAGTTGAGGATCTTGGTACACTTGAAACCGACTCAAGAATTCAGTTTCAGAAGTCTTTGACTCTAAGTGGACTTTTTAGGAGAGTGTTTCCTGCTCTGTGTTTACCTGTTATCTCGGTTATGAGATCAGAATTGAAGAACACAAGAAAGCATGTAGAATTGTTGCTGGCGATAGTGCTCCAGCAAACCATAGTGTGGAAAAGGATCACAATCCTGAATTTTAGAAATGTGAAATAATCGACAGAAGTAATAATATTAAGACTAGAAGGGTAGTTTAAGGGGTTCAAATAAATACTTTGAATACGTTCAATGGTCACAAAAACTTTACTTCGGGGGATAGCCTAACTAGGAACATGATTCAAAGTGAATTAAAATTAGATCTCAATAAAAGGATGAATATAAGTAGGTCCATTAACCACGTTTCTAGGGGAGTATGGAGAGGGCTACGAGGGATAGCATCCATAAGAACATCGCTATTAACAACAACTCTAGTTCTCCGAATATCAAAATGACAGAAAGGACACATGACCATAATTCAATAGAAAACAACGGCGGGTACATCAGCAGTCGGGGATAGAGGTGATATGGTTAGGAGGTTAAGAAGGGTAAGAAAATTGGACCCAGGATAGCAACCTCATTAGTCTTTGAGATATAAGTCTCCTCATAACCACAATCTTAGTCCTTGACAAAATACTCCGGAGAGTGCAAAAGACTTTGTGTAAATCTTTACATAAGTTTCACAAACTACATAAGTAAGGATTCTTATCAAATAATAATAATAACAGTTTATTTACACATATGTGCATACATATTATACATGAGCAGAGGAAGATATAGAGGTAAGATAAAGCCTAAATCCAGTAATCCGCAGTGAGAGTTGAGGGCATAACTTATGATAAAGAAGTTAGGTTGAAAAAGGTTTGATGAGGTAGACAATACTAACAAGGCGCTGACTAACATAAACATTGTTCAAGACATTAAAGGTTTGATGAGGTAGACAATACTAACAAGAAGTGTGCTAACATAAACCTTGTTGAAGCCATTTTGCAAATAGTAAGCAGCTTATAGGGAGGACATAACAGGAAACGAAGTAGGAGAAACGAACATGTGGTATAGGGAATAATTAAAATTTTATGATTTGTGGGAACATTATTGAATCGTTGAAAGATCTAAAAAAATTTGACAGCTAAACATTATACATTTACAAAAGTACCAACTTTGACAGCACACACAGTTACTACTTCAGTCATCTGTTTAACCAAAACAATGAGTGTTTACATAATTGGCGAAAGGATTACTAATGTTGTCAAAGCAGTTGTTTGTACTGAAGTGCTCTCTTCCTTTGATAATTTTCTTTTAGTTCTGTTGTGATCCTAGATATCCAGGCTCCTCTTTGTCTCCATGAGAGGGCCAGATTGTTGTCCTAGTCTCTGCTTGGCACAGTGAGTCTTCAGAGTGTGTACCAAGGCCTGGAAGTTTCCAGGTATATAGCTACTGAGGCCTAGTGTGTTACCCAAGGCCTGGAAAGTTCCATGAATACAGCTTCTAAGGTCTAGTGTGGTAGCCAAGGCCTGGAAGGTTCCAGGTATACAGCGTCTGAGGCCTAGTGTGGTAGCCAAGGCCTGGAAGGTTCCAGGTATACTACTACTAAGGGTAGCTGAGAAGCCAGTAAGAGGCTTATCAAGAACGGGGTTATTACTCCACCTTCTGAGGGCAGGTTCTGGTATCTGGTGTTTTCAACTTTTCGTTTGATAACCAATCTGAACTAAAGGCTAAATGGGGCCCAACAAGGGCAAGCTAAAGCTGGAAGAAATTATATTCTAGTTACTAACGCTAAATATATCTCCCAAATGAAGATTTAACCACACACCAGAAGATGAGGAGACGACGACGTTTCGGTCCATTCTGGCACCTTATCAACTCGAATATGACGAGAGAGCATCCTGTCATACAAAGAACGTCGCTTTTCGCTCGTAAGCGTTACAAAATGCCAAAAATTGTCGTACTAGAAAATGGAAGCAGCTCACGAAAGTGATGTACTGTCCCATTTTCTGTTATGGGTTCTCTGGTAGGTTAGGGGCAGTTGTTCGTTTTCTTGCCGTTGGGTAAGCTTAGGAGGATGGGTTGATGAGGTTGATGTCGTTTTAGATCCAGCTACTCGGAAAAAGACGTTCCAAGTAGCACTAGCTATGATGAGCTCTTAGTGGACTAAGTGTATTCTGTGGCTGGTGAGGTTGTTGTTGTTGTTTAAGATTCGCTACCTGGAACAAAAAGTTCCAAGCAGCACGGGCTATGGTGAGCCCGTCGGCGGCTGGTGAGGGAGGCACGGGCATTAAGTCAAGAGAGAGGTGAGGAGGAGGAAATTCCTAGAGGAAGGTAAGAGCAAGACGAAAAGTACGGATTGGATGGGTATAATAAAGAGGTGTAAGAATGGTAACGTAAGAATAAGAGGAGAAAGAATAGAAAAAAAGAACAATGGGATGGGGGCGTTGGCTTATGTTAGGTCACATTTGTTAGAAAGGTAAGAACATTTGAGTATGTACAATGAAGGGAGTCAACAGCAACAAAGCCAGGACTAAGGTTCATGTTGGGTAGGTCATATATCAGAGTCGACTCGACAGTCCGGCGTCTATGTTCAGATTCCTTAACATGACATAAGAGAACATTATTTGTGTCTGCAGACTTTACACTTCTTTTGTGGTCTTTTTGTTTTGTCAGTCATTTAGTGCACGGCCAGTTTCACCAAAGTATTGGAGAGGACGAGATAATGGTCCAGGACGGACCGAAACGTCGTCGTCTCCACATCTTCTGGTGTGTGGTTTAGTCTGCATATCATCAGCCATATTATTGTGACTCGTTGTCTGCATATCCCTAATGTTTTATCCAAGCTTTGGGATATATTTGCCTCAGTTATATTATCCTACCTCTGGGATATGATTGTCTGTAATACTATCCACCTCTGGGATATGTTTGTCAGTAATATTATCCCACCTCTGGAATATATATATCTGTAATATAATCCCAGCTCAGAGATACGTTTATCTATCAGTAATATTAACCCTGTTCTGGGATATGTTTGTCATAAATTTTAGTGCTACTCTGGAATATATTTGTGAGAAATATTAGACCACATGAATAAGTTTGCCAGTAATATTAGCTCTGGTATGAGATATATAATTAACTATTTCACATATTTTGTTATTCCTGTGATACATAAAATGTGTTATAATGTTATATTTGATACTTTGTATATTTAAACAGGATAATACCAAAGTTGAGGAATGTTCAGTCTGCTATAGTTCCTACGATGAACCTCAGCTACGGCCTCGTGTTCTTCCATGTGGCCACACATTCTGCTCGCTGTGTGTTGACAATGCTGTCAAGAATGGTCAGCTGACTTGCCCCAGCTGTCGCGCCCAGCACAGTGCCACAGCTGCTGCTCACTTCCCCATCAACTACACTGTAGAGGCCTTAGTTTTGGAACTTAAAAGTATCCAGCCCACATCAGTAGACACAGTGGCAGCAGAACACTCTGACGCTCCTACAAGAGGCATCAGCAAGAAGTTACAGTCCCTGGTGGAGGAGCAGAAGAGCAGCATCACCAGCCTCATTATCAGCTGTGAAGAGGTATTGTCCCAGCTGGGTGAGTACCGGGGACAACTGGGCGACTGGAAGACTCGCCACCTCCAACTCCAGGACAGGCTGTATGGTCTGGTAGAGCAGAACAAGGCGGCCATGCAGCTAGTGGAACAGGAGGATACCAGTGTCGGGGAAATGACAACACAGGGAGAGGAAGGGAAGACTCAGCTGGAGGAGATGTTAGGAAGCCTCGACACAGTCAACTCTGCCCAGAAGGCTGTCACAACCATAGAGACGGCTGATCAGTGCCATGTGGAGGTAGAAGATTGGCTGCAGAAATGCCAGGAACTCTTCCCGGATGTCAAGACTGTCCACACCTCAGTGAAGGTACGCAACTGATGGTAACATTACTGTCACTAAACTGTGTGTGTAATCATGACTTTACATACTAACTCTGATGTTGAGAAGCAGTAAAATAGGAATATACTGTATTTGCATTAAATGTTTCACATGTAAGATTGAAACGTTTTTACTCTCATCCTGATATTTCTCTTCATACTGTTCACTATAAACGTTTGCTACTTTCATCTTGATGTTTATGTATATCGTGCTGTTCTCTTCAAGCGTTTCTACTCTCATCTTGGTGTCTCTCTACATTATGCTGTTCTCTTCAAGTGTTTTTACTCTCATCTTGGTGTCTCTCTACATTATGCTGTTCTCTACAAGTGTTTTTGCTCTCATCTTTGTGTTTCTCTACATCGTTATGTTCGCTACAACAAAATAAATAAGGTTCTTACATAATAGGGCAAATGCTTTCATAGTTATTATTAAGATCCTAAGTCATGATTACTTGCATAAGTCACCAACCTGAATGTTGTATTGGTAATTCCTTTACATAAAAATACATTTAAAAATCAACATTATTGTTCTCCCAGAGCCTGAAGCACCATTATAATCTGGTTACAATACTCAGACGCTCGATGGTGACAACAGGGCCATGTGTCGCCGACCAACTGGGAGTCTCAGTCTCCACCATTAATGTTTATTGGTAATAACAGGTACAGGAGACCATCAGAGAAGCCCTGGAGATGATGACCACGGAAGCAAGTGCCACAGCTGCCCCCATCCACTTGGAAGACTCAGTTTCAACCATCACGGAAAAAGTTCAGAAAATTACAGAAGGATTTCCTCTGACACAAGTGACTGTAAGTTTATGTTCATGTTATATTGAATGGCTCCATAGCTTAACTTTCAGTACCATCACAAAATACAGAGAGTTAATTCTGTAATTCAGCTTATCTCTTGGCCATCTTACTAGTCAAGACATTACAGAAATCCTGACATAAGCAGCAAGCCAAAAAGACACTAACACTTAACAAAGCTGTGTTCCTTTTGCCTGGCTTGGCCCTAGAGAACACAGCTGTGTGGGATGTTCCGTGTGCCTAGCTGGGCCCTAGAGAACACAGCTGTGTGGGAGGTTCCGTGTGCCTGGCTGGGCCCTGGAGAACACAGCTGTGTGGGATGTTCCGTGTGCCTGGCTGGGCCCTGGAGAACACAGCTGTGTGGGATGTTCCGTGTGCCTGGCTGGGCCCTGGAGAACACAGCTGTGTGGGATGTTCCGTGTGCCTGGCTGGGCCCTGGAGAACACAGCTGTGTGGGATGTTCCGTGTGCCTGGCTGGGCCCTGGAGAACACAGCTGTGTGGGATGTTCCGTGCGCCTGGCTGGGCCCTGGAGAACACAGCTGTGTGGGATGTTCCGTGTGCCTGGCTGGGCCCTGGAGAACACAGCTGTGTGGGATGTTCCGTGTGCCTGGCTGTGCCCTGGAGAACACAGCTGTGTGGGATGTTCCGTGTGCCTTGCTGGGCCCTGGAGAACACAGCTGTGTGGGATGTTCCGTGTGCCTGGCTGGGTCCTGGAGAACACAGCTGTGTGGAATGTTCCGTGTGCCTGGCTTGGCCCTAGAGAACACAGCTGTGTGGGATGTTCCGTGTGCCTGGCTGAGCCCTAGAGAACACAGCTGTGTGGGATGTTCCGTGTGCCTGGCTGGGCCCTAGAGAACACAGCTGTGTGGGATGTTCCGTGTGCCTTGCTGGGTCCTAGAGAACACAGAAGTATGGGATGTTCCGTGTGCCTGGCTGGGCCCTGGAGAACACAGCTGTGTGGGATGTTCCGTGTGCCTGGCTGGGCCCTGGAGAACACAGCTGTGTGGGATGTTCCGTGTGCCTGGCTGGGCCCTGGAGAACACAGCAGTATGGGATGTTCCGTGTGCCTGGCTGGGTGCTAGAGAACACAGCAGTATGGGATTTTCCGTGTGCCTGGCTGGGTGCTAGAGAACACAGCTGTGTGGGATGTTCCGTGTGCCTGGCTGGGTCCTAGAGAACACAGCTGTGTGGGATGTTCCGTGTGCCTGGCTGGGCCCTAGAGAACACAGCTGTGTGGGATGTTCCGTGTGCCTGGCTGGGCCCTGGAGAACACAGCTGTGTGGGATATTCCGTGTGCCTGGCTGGGCCCTAGAGAACACAGCTGTGTGGGATATTCCGTGTGCCTGGCTGGGCCCTAGAGAACACAGCTGTGTGGGATATTCCGTGTGCCTGGCTGGGCCCTAGAGAACACAGCTGTGTGGGATATTCCGTGTGCCTGGCTGGGCCGTGGAGAACACAGCTGTGTGGGATATTCCTTGAGCCGAAGCAATTTCATTTTTAACACTTATTATTAGGCAACATTGACCTAAGGACCTGGTTGGAAATTGTAAATGGCACACAACAACAGAGACAATCACCGCTGGTTGATGGGGCAGTGACCTGACTCTCCCCGTACTTACTGTTAGGTAAACACTCTCCACAGGCAGCATTGGAGGTGTTACGGACCCGAGTCCAGCGTCCTAGCACGGAGCAGTGACGACAATGCCATCATCCAGTCTGCTCCCGAAACTCCCTCCAAATGGACAACGCCATCTAGTGAGGACGAGATATACCGGCCACAGGGGCTGGTTTCCCATCTTGATCAGCTCATAACATAGCCGCTGCTGACCTCTGGTGAGGTGGTGCTTAGGCAGCAACGCCATCTATGGAGTGGATAGGTGGGCGTTTGTGTCTAAGCCTGCAAGTGAGGTGCCCTAGAGTGTCCCTAGTACTAATGATGTGTCTGATTACAGAGTCGACCTGGGACTGCTGTAATGGACAAGAAGGCAGTCTACCCAAGGCAGCCAAAGTCTCTCCACGTGTTTGCTGCAGAAGCTGTGAGTCACCCCCGGACGAACACTGTTGAGTGTGTTAGCCTGCCTGTGACGTGGCAGTACCAGGAATCGTCTTATCTGGGGGCTGGCTGGTGGAAGAGACTAGCCACTGTGGTGCGGAGAGAGGAGAGTGATCTGCAGAATCACACGAGGCTCCTGCCTAGGGCTCGCAACCCTAGTATCGATCGTGGAGTGGCCTACACAGCAGAGCTGATCGGAACCTGCCAGCTACAGGCTGGATTTGTGGTTGAAGGCCTCCACGACGGTGCACCCAGTGGGACTGTGATTTGGCTGGCCTGTGGCCAGGGTAGATTCGCCGAGAGAATCAGAGGACTCATCGTGGGCCACGAAGAAGAGAACCAGGGCTACTCATCTTGAGCACCGTGGAGCATCCTGTGTCTTCAGAGGAAGACTAATTTGTATATAATAAGTGTAGTTATAGCAACCCCCGTGTGACTGTGATATATTTATGGTGGTGGTAGCAATATATATACAAAAGCAGTACATTTGTATCCCTTCTGCTTTAATTTAACTTGCGATACGGAACGGACCCCTTGAAAGCCACTACTAGCTTGGAGCTGGATACCCAAACTCTAATAACGTCAGAGAAGAACCCGGTTGCGATCCAATAGGGCCGTAACAGGAGGTGACACTGTCCACATGCAGTAATGGTGATGACACTGTCCACAATCAGATCTGAAGATGACACTGTCCACAGGCAGTAATGGAGGTGACACTGTCCACAGGTAGTACTGGAGGCGACACTGTCCTCAGGCAGTACTGGAGGTGACACTGTCCTCAGGCAGTAATGGAGGTGACATTATCCACAGGCAGTACTGGAGGTGACACTGTCCACAGGTAGTACTGGAGACGACACTGTTCACACAACCCGGTCTCGCACTTGCTTATAGTCAATATTGGCTTATTTAATAAGTGCATATGTGACATACTAATTGCTTGTAAATATTTTAGTTTATCTTGAAAAGCTTTACAGAAAACACCGACCTCAGCTAACCTTCTTAGTATGTTAAGAGAAGCATCTTATTGGTTCTTAATTACAATTATTAACTAACCTATACCGTTGATAGGTTATACTAAGAAGGTTAGGTGAGGTCGGTGTTTTCTATGAAGCTTTTCAAGGAAAACAAAAATATTCACTATTAGTATGTCAAATATGTACTTATTAAATAACCCAATATTGACTGTAAGCAAGTGCGAGAACGGGTTGGTTCACAGGCAGTACTGGAGGTTACACTGTCCACAGTACTGCAGGCGACACTGTTCACAGGTAGTACTGGTGGTGACATTTTCTACAAGCAGTACTGGGGGTGACACTGTTCACAGGCAGTACAGGAGGTTATACTGTTCACAGGCAGTACTGGAGGTTACACTGTCCACAGGCAGTACTTGAGGTTATACTGTCCACGGACAGTACTTGAGGTTACACTATCCACAGACAGTACTGGAGGCGACACTGTTCACAGGCAGTACTGGTGGTGACACTGTTCACAGGCAGTACTGGAGGCGACACTGTCCACTGGCAGTACTGGAGGCGACACTGTCCACAGGCACTACTGGATGTGACACTATCCACAGGCAGTACTTGAGGCGACACTGTTCAGAAACTGTACTGGTGGTGACACTGTCCACATGCAGTACTGGAGGTTACAATGTTCACAGGCAGTACTGGAGGCGACACTGTCCATAGACAGTACTGGTGGTGACACTGTCCACATGCAGTACTGGTGGTGACACTGTCCCCATGCGGTGGTGACACTGTCCACAGGCAGTACTGGAGGCGCCACTGTCCACAGGCAGTGCTGGAGGTGACACTGGCCACAGGCAGTACTGGAGGTGACACTGCCCACAGGCAGTACTTAAGGCGACACTGTCCACAGGCAGTACTGGAGGTGACACTGTCCACAGGCAGTACTGGAGGCGACACTGTCCATAGGTAGTACTGGTGGTGACACTGACCACAGGCAGTACTGGAGGCGACACTGTTCAGAAACAGTACTGGAGGTGACATTGTCCACAGGCAGTACTGGTGGTTACACTGTCCAGAGGAAGTACTGGAGGCGACACTGTTCATAGGCAGTACAGGTGGTGACACTGTCCACAGGCAGTACTGGAGGCGCCACTGTCCACAGACAGTACTGGAGGTTACACTGTCCACAGACAGTACTGGAGGCACCACTGTCCACAAGCAGTACTGGAGGTTACACTGTCCACAGACAGTACTGGAGGTTACACTGTCCACAAGCAGTACTGGAGGCGCCACTGTCCACAGACAGTACTGGAGGTTACACTGTCCACAGGCAGTACTGGAGGTGACATTGTCCACAGGCAGTACTGGAGGTTACACTCTCCACAGGCAGTACTGGAGGTGACATTGTCCACAGGCAGTACTGGAGGCGCCACTGTCCACAGGCAGTACTGGAGGTTACACTGTCCACAGGCAGTACTGGAGGCGCCACTGTCCACAGACAGTACTGGAGGTTACATTGTCCACAGGCAGTACTGGAGGTGACACCGGCCACAGGCAGTACTGGAGGTGACACTGCCCACAGGCAGTACTTAAGGCGACACTGTCCACAGGCAGTACTGGAGGTGACACTGTTCTCAGGCAGTAAAGGAGGTGACACTGTCCACAAGCAGTACCGTTAGTGACACTGTTCACAGGCAGTACTGGAGGTGACACTGTCCACAGGCAGCACTGGAGATGACATTGTACACAGGCAGTACTGGAGGTGACACTGTCCACAGGCCGTACTGGAAGTTTCACTATCCCCAGGCAGTCATGGAGGCAACACTGTTCACATGTGGGAAATTTTTACCCACCATATCTAATTATCATCTAAGAAATGTATAATTTCTGTATCATATCAAAATCATATCGAAAATCATATCAGAATCATTATAGATTCCTTATAAAACTTGATCCTAGAAGAAAATGTCACTTGGATGCCATACGCATTGGGCCCTATAGATGCCTACGTGACTTTGTGCATGATCTCTTATGGATACAGAAGCTTCTAGAAGGATTTTTTAATTAAAAAATTATTGGAACATTGATTCAATATCTGGTTCGAAGGACCATTAATGTGGGAAAAACCAGCTGGGATTGATATAAGAAGAGCTAGGATTTATGACCCTAGCTAGAGATTTTAGGAAATTATTTGCAGATAGTAATTTTTTAATTTAGTTCAGTCCAAGTCTCTAGTAGTCAACTCTTATATCAATCTCAGCAGGTTTTTCCCACATTAATATGGTCCTTCAAACCTAGATATTTATGGTCATTCGTTTACCAAATATCATTCCAGCAAATACATAAGAAACTTCTTGAGTTTGCATTGGAATAATTTTACATATTCTAGCCTAACCTAGCTATCAGCCAATATTATCATAGCTATATATCTAAGTAAACATATTGTTTGCAGTGGCATAAGCCATCATATCCATCAACTAGTAAGCATTCATAGCATACTAATATTGTTCTGTGTTAAGAAACCACAGTACTTAATTATATCAGTGTCAAAGACACAACTGCATCTTAATCATAAAATACCATTATTTACCTCACTTGTGGTTACATTATATACATATTTAAGTGTATTATCTAGCATTATCTCTAATCAACTGATTTTCAGAGCTGCTCATTACATAATATTCCTTTAAAAAAGGGTTTTTATCATTGTAAGAGCATTTCATTACAAATTATCCATAATCAACTGTATCAAACCCTATTACAGGTAAAACCAGTAGGCATTCTACTGTATTTTATCAAGTAACTATTAGGATAACAGATCTTGTAATAACTTTGCAAAAATAGTTTAAAAAATTTACTATTTTTAAAAAATTATTACAGGATTTACCAACTTGGCGTATTCGTGCATTCGGATCACAAACCAAATTATTACAGTACTTTTGATATTTGAACACCTGCTACATCCAGATTCCAGGGAGGAAATGAAGGATGATCTTTGGAATCATTACCTAAGTAGACAGGAAAGCTCATTTATCAAAATACATTAACATCATACATATTTATCAGAAAAGAGAAAATATCTCGGAATCTCCGAAACTCGGAAGAAGTCAAAATGGCTGACAGTATTCCACCAGCAGCTGAAACAGGAAATAGAAGGACACTTATTGGTCTACAAAATCACCTATCTCAACTGATTGACAAATGTCAAAAGTTGGCTAGATAACCATCTCCTGATTTAATAATTCTGAATACCAGAGTAAAAGCAGCTGTTGAAAAGTATGGACAAATCAAACGCCATGCAGAGATTTATCTAACAGAAATGGCTACAGCAGATTTAACCCGAAGGGAACTTCAGGAAATCATTGCTGAAATGACAATGTATGAAGATAAAATCCAAGATCAACTTGATCCTTTAATCAAACAAATATCTCAAGCAGGAACCCAATCCAATATGAGCTCATCCCCTCAACAGAGCAATGCAACTATCACACATATAGCAGCAGAGCTCCCAAAGGTACATTTACCATATTTTGAGGGCAAGGATGAAGACGATTGGGATACCTTCTGGAGAGCCTTTGATTCTATAATAAACTCCAACGCTTCTCTCAAAAAAGCAACGAAGTTTCAATATTTGCAAGGCCAGTTACGAGGAGAGGCAAGGCAGTTCATTGCTAAATTGTCATTAACAGATGATGATTACGACCATGCCTTACAGTTGTTACAAGATAACTAAAGTGATAAGGAGACTGCTATTGCTCGTCTCTCATACAAATTATTGGATTTACCCTCTCCAAATAAAAGTTATGAGTCACTACAATCTTTTCGATTGTCTAATGAATCAATCATGAAAGCCCTCAGTACAAAATTACCTGTAGGAAATGCAGAGTGGCTTACAAAGTTAATCATTCAAAGGAAACTTCCTAATGAGGTCATAGACAGCCTATGCACCCATTATAACACCAACATCTTATCACAGAGCCAAATCCTTGATGGACTTCGAGCAAAACGTACAAAGATTACGAAGCCGAGGAAAACTTAGATCTCAAGAAAAAATCACTAAAAGTGAATCCATGGACAAAAACAAAAATGTCCAAACTGGCAGTCAAAAATCAAGGAAACATAACTCCTCTTCTGTAAAGTGGAAACAGAGTAATATTGGCTCATATACTATATCCCCCACAGTTAACAGAACTGTAGGAAATAAAGCTCCCAAGACAGATAAGACAAAAGGAGCTGCAAGTGCCCCAAAATGTTTATTCTGTCAAGAAACACATACCATTTATCAATGCACAGTTTATGAAGACCGTGCCAGTCGAATCAATCGACTGAAATCTCTAAATAGGTGCATCCGTTGTTTACGGAAGCACGATACAAGTGAATGTAATACTCAGTTGCAGAACTGCTAATATTGTCATAAAAGTGTACATCACACAGGACTCTGTGGTGATATCAACACTCAATCCAGATCACAGACATCCAATAATCAACTTGCATCTCAGTCAAAGCCAAAAGATGATAATACCATAACAGCCGTACAATTCTGTACAGTAACGAGTAATGTCAATGCCTTAGATACAGAAATTGTTACAACAGCCATATTGCCTACTGCACAGCTAGAACTATGCAATCAAGGAATTTGTATTCAAACAAGAGGCATTTTTGATCAAGGTTCACAGAAAACCTTTATCAGTAAAAAGATGGCAGAAGATTTACAACTTAAATCTTCAAAGCAAATATCTACATCCATATCAGAGTTTTTTACCAGTTCAGGTCGTAGAACCTTTCCGGTAGTACAACTCATTGTCTGTCTAGGTACATCCCAAAGGACAGTCGAAGCCATAGTAGTTGATAAAATTCCTACTGAAATGGAAGTGACTGGTCTGGCAGCAACAATTAAATTCCTAAAAGAAAAAGGATTCCAATTAGCAGATCCTCTACTCGATTCTGACTACATAGGGGATATCGGAATCCTGATTGGAGCTGACTACTATCATCGATTCATTCTGGGATCAGAAGAATGTATGGGTATGAATATACTCAAATCGGCAGGAGGCATATTGATGACAGGACCTATACTAGATCTTGAACCTTCAACTCCTGAAAAATCACATCATATAGAAACTGTAATCGTGGCATGGCTAGGCAAAGAACAGTCACCACTTAACATCCCCCACATGATTGATGATGGATTGGAATCTGTACATCAATTGTGGGAACTTGATGCCATAGGAATAATTCCTGAACAACCAAGTCCTGATGATGTCTGTGCATACAATCAGTACTTAGAAACTGTACAGTATCATGATGGACAATACTGGGTAAGGCTACCATGGAAAATCAACCATAAAACCTTACCTACCAATTATCACATGGCTTATAGCCAATTTAAATCTCAATTAGCAAAGCTAAGAAAAAGGCCTGAGCATTTAAAACTCTATCATGAGATTATTGCTCAACAATTAAAGAATAAATTCATCGAAGTCGTGAAACACGACAATAAGCAAGAAGGCCATTTTTTACCACACATGGCTGTAATGAGAGATTCAAAAACGACTCCCCAACGGATAGTTTTTAATTGTAGCTCTAAATCTGGACCCCAAGGAACCAGTCTCAATGATTGTTTGCAAACAGGTCCAAGTCTAACCTAGAAATTGTATGACATACTGTTGAAGTTTAGACTTAACAAATATGCTTATTCAGCAGATATAAGTAAGGCCTTTCTAAGAGTTGGCTTGCAGGAAGAAGATAGAGACTTCACTAAGTTTCTATGGGTAGAGAACCCAGAAGATAGCAATAGTCCTATAGTGACTTACAGATTCTCATCCGTTCTTTTTGGAGCGACAAGTAGTCCATTTCTATTGCAAGCAACTCTAGATACTCATCTGAAGAAATCATCAAGTCCCTATAAGGCTGAAATCAGTCAGAATCTATATGTAGATCATTTTCAAGGGACAGTTAACAGTACTACTGAACTGTTACAATTATATCAAGAGGCCAACAAGGAACTACAAGGTGCCAACATGCCACTACAGTCTTGGGCCTCTAATAATGCAACATTGAATAATCAAATAGCAAGAGATTACCCTGAATATCATGTACCAGAATCACAAAAGGTGTTAGGTATGGAGTGGGATTTAATCTCGGACACAATTCAAATCAGAGCTGTACCAGTAAATTATTGCATTGCTACAAAAAGGGATTTGCTTTCACAAGTTAGCAGATTATTCGACCCACTTGGTCTACTAAATCCTTTAACTATCAAGTGGCGTTTATTGGTACAAGAAGCTTGGAAGACTAAAGTTGGTTGGGATGATCCACTACCAATCCAGTTACAAAAAGCTTGGATGGAAGTGGCTCAAGAACAAACTTTAGTTGAAAAGATAATCTTTCCGAGACACATTGTCGAGGAAAATGATGAAGTATCACTACATGTATTTGCAGACTCATCAGCCAAAGCCTTTGGAGCTTGTGCTTACTTAGTGACTTCTAATCAATCATATCTTATCACCTCTAAGGCCAGAGTCGCTCCATTAAAAAAGAGGACTTTGCCTCAGATGGAACTAACTGCATTGCTAACTGGCACACGCTTAGCAGTGCATATCAAACAAGTCTTGTCTACCATGAACATCAAAGATGTCATTATATGGTCTGACAATGAAGCTGTATTACAATGGGTACGAAACGACAACTGTCAGACTCCATATGTAAAAAATCGCGTCTCGGAAATTAAAGAAATTTCCGCAGGCTTTCAATTGTTGCATGTACCAACAAAAGATAATCCAGCTGAACTTTTATTAAGAGGTACGACGTTTAAAGAATTTGCAAAGGCAGATATTTGGTTTCATGGGCCTCGATGGTTAGTGAATGGTAGTTGGCCTGAACAAAAGCCACACGTCATCATGACACAAACCATAACTACCACCAGGCAGCAAGCTCAAATATCAGTCTTGGATTGTACTCGTTACTCCTCGCTCATCAAATTAATCAATGTAACACAGAACGTGTTTCATTATCTCAGGAAAAAAGGTATAAAATACACTTTTCCTGATGCACTTATCTATTGGGAAAGACAAGCCCAGAGAGAAACTTATGGGAATAACTATGAAAATCTTCCACATAAGTTAAAAACACAATCTCGGTCTGTGGATAGACCAAGAAAATCACAACATTCTGCGTTGTGGAGGGAGACTTAAACACGCAGATATCAATCTAAATACTGTGCATCCATGGCTTTTACCAAAAAATCATTGGATCACCAGGTTGATTGTGTTACATACACATCAACAAATCATCAAACTTGGAGGAGTGTTGCACACACTCACACAAATCTGACAGCAGTACTGGATTCCTCAGGGAAGACAGTCAGTCAAATCAATCTTGAAGAATTGCATGATATGCCGAAGGTACGATGCAAGAGCTTGCTCTTATCCAGGGCCACCACCCCTACCAAAGGAACGAGTGGTAGGGGTGGTAGTACTACACCCTTTCGAAACGACAGGAGTAGATTATACAGGAGCAATATATCTAACAGGGACTCCAGATAAGCAACCTATCAAGGCATACATCTGTCTGTTCACCTGTGCTACCACCAGGGCAGTACATTTAGAGGTAACACCCAATATGACTGCTCAATCATTTATACAAGCTTTCCGCAGATTCGCAGCACGCCGTTCATGCCTCAAGCTGATGATTTCAGACAACGGAGCAAACTAGGTAGCTGGAGAAGCATGTCTATGGGAAATCTGTTCCCATCCTGCAGTTACTTCCACACTGGAACAGCGTCATTGCAGATGGAAATTTATCCCTCCGAGAGCCCCATGGCACGGAAGATTTTATGAACGGTTAATAGGAACTGTCAAAAGATCCTTGAGAAAATCTCTACACCGTCAGAAAATCAATCTTCAAGAACTCCAGACAGTAATCACGGAAATAGAATCAAGGGTGAATAACCGGCCGTTGACTTACTTGTCTGATGATCCTACTCAACATGAGCCATTAAGTCCTGCACACCTAATGTATGGAAGACTTCTGACTCCAGTACCATCTCTAGTGGATGATGAGATCAGAGATCCCTCATATGGTTTCTGAGGGTTTCAGACTGAGGGTTTGCAGTCTCCGTGGTGTAGTGGTAAGACACTCGCCTGGCGTTCCGCGAGCGCTATGTCATGGGTTCGTATCCTGGCCGGGGAGGATTTACTGGGCGCAATTCCTTAACTGTAGCCTCTGTTTAACGCAACAGTAAAATGTGTACTTGGATGAAAAAACGATTCTTCGCGGCAGGGGATCGTATTCCAGGGACCATAGGATTAAGGACTTGCCCGAAACGCTACGCGTACTAGTGGCTGTACAAGAATGTAACAACTCTTGTATATATCTCAAAAAAAAAAAAAAAATGTGGGTCAGAGCGAGTTGGTTCAGGGGTATAAGCATCTGTCCAGCTTAATCCAAAAATGGAATGATGTTTGGACAAAAGAATATCTTACATCTCTGCGAGAACATCACTATGGAGCCAATGTCCCACATAATATAGCTAATCTCCAACCTGGAGATATTGTCTTGGTAGACAGTGATGGCCCTAGGGCTCACTGGCCATTAGGTAAAGTTGTCTCAGTCCATCCAGATAGCCAGGGGATTTTGAGAATAGTCAAAATCCTGTCTAAAGAAACAACTTCCCTAAAGACATTGGACAAACTCATCCACATAGAATCAGTGAGCCAGCTGCAGTTAGATCCTGAGAGACCTCAAGACACTCTAACTCCACATGACCCACAGACTCCTAACAGACACAATCGTCCACAACGGACAGCAGCACAAAAGTGCAAGCAAAATTTGCACTTGTATTATCAATACGATGGAGAGTAAATAAATACATAGGGTTACTACTGTCCTTAGTATTGGACTCTGTGTCAGTTCTCTCCCTCTGAAAGATGTGGGAAATTTTTACCCACCATATCTAATTATCATCTAAGAAATGTATAATTTCTGTATCATATCAAAATCATATCTAAAATCATATCAGAATCATTATAGATTCATTATACAACTTGATCCTAGAAGATAATGTCACTTGGATCCCATACGCATAGGGCCCTATAGATGCCTACGTGACTTTGTGCATGATCTCTTATGGATACAGAAGCTTCTAGAAGGATTTTTTAATTAAAAAATTATTGGAACATTGATTCAATATCCAGTTCGAAGGACCATTAATGTGGGAAAAACCTGCTGGGATTGATATAAGAGGAGCTAGGATTTACGACCCTAGCTAGAGATTTTAGGAATTAATTTGCAGACAGAAATTTTTAAATTTAGTTCAGTCCAAGTCTCTAGTAGTCTCCTCTTATATCAATCCCAGCAGGTTTTTCCCACACCACAGGCAGTACTGGAAGTTACACTGTCCACAGGCAGTAATGGAGGCGGCACTGTTTACAGGCAGAACTGGAGGTGACACTGTCCATGGGCAGTACTGGAGGTTACACTGTCCAAAGGCAGTACTGGAGGTGTCACTGTTCACAGGCAGTACTGGTGATGACACTGTCCACAGGATGTACTGCAGGCGAAATTGTTCACAGGCAGTACTGGAGGTTACAATGTCCCAAGGCAGTACTGGAGGTTACACTGTCCACAGGCAGTACTGGAGGTTACACTGTCCACAGGCAGTACTGGAGGTTACACTCTCCACAGGCAGTACTGGAGGTGACACTGTCCACAGGCAGTACTGGAAGCGACATTGTCCACAGGCAATACTGGAGGTTACACAGTCCACAGGCAGTACTAGAGGTTACACTGTCCCCAGGCAGAACTGGAGGTTACAATGTCCACAGGCAGTACTGGAGGTTACAATGTCCACAGGCAGTACTGGAGGTTACATTGTCCAGGCAGTACTGGAGTTTACACTGTCCAAAGGCAGTACTGGTGGTGACATTGTCCACAGGCAGTACTAGAGGTGACATTGTCCACAGACAGTACTGCTGGTGACACTGTCCACAGACAGTACTGGATGTTACAATGTCCACAGGGAGTACTGGAGGCGACACTGTTCACAGGAAGTACTGGTGGTGACACTGTCCCCCGGCAGAACTTGAGGTTACAATGTCCACAGTCAGTACTGGATGTTACACAGTCCAAAGGCAGTACTGGAGGCGTCACTGTTCAGAAACCGTACTGGAGGCGTCACTGTTCAGAAACCGTACTGGAGGTGACATTGTCCCCAGGCATTACTGGAGGTTACACTGTCCTAAGGAAGTACTGGAGGCGTCACTGTTCACAGGCAGTACTGGTGGTGACAATGTCCACAGGCATTACTGGAGGTGACACTATCCACATTTAGTACATGAGGCGACACTGTTTTCAGGCAGTACTGGAGGTGACACTGTCCACAGGCAGTACTGGAGATTACACTGTCCACAGGCAGTACAGGAGGTTACGCTGTTCACAAGTGGTACTGGTGGTGACACTGTCCACAGACAGTACTGAAGGCGACACTGTCCACAGGTAGCACTGGAGGCGACACTGTTCTCAGGCAGTACTGGAGGTGACACTGTCCTCAGACAGTACTGGAGGTGACACTGTCCACAGGTGGTACTGGAGGTGAAACTGTCCACAGGCAGTACTGGAGGCGACATTGTTCACAGGCAGTACTGGTGGTGACACTGTCCACAGGCAGTACTGGAGGTGACATTGTCCACAGGCAGTACTGGTGGTGACATTGTCCACAGGCAGTACTGGTGGTGACATTGTCCACAGGCAGTACTGGTGGTGACATTGTCCACAGGCAGTACTGGTGGTGACACTGTCCACAGGCAGTACTGGTGGTGACACTGTCCACAGGCAGTACTGGTGGTGACATTGTCCACAGGCAGTACTGGTGGTGACACTGTCCCCATGCAGTACTGGTGGTGTCATTGTCCACTGTGCAGTGCATGAGGCACTGAACTACAGGCCAGTGTCCTTAACTTGTATACCATGCAAGGTGATGGAGAAGATTGTGAGAAAAAACCTAGTAACACATCTGGACAGAAGAGACTTCGTGACAACCCATCAACATGGGTTCAGGGAGGGCAAATCTTGCCTTACAGGCTTGATAGAATTCTATAATCAGGTGACAAAGATTAAGCAAGAAAGAGAAGGATGGGCGGACTGCATTTTTTTGGACTGTCGGAAAGCCTTTGACACAGTACCCCATAAAAGGTTGATGCATAAGCTGGAGAAACAGGCAGGAGTAACTGGTAGGGCGCTCCAGTGGATAAGGGAGTACCTAAGCAATAGGAAGCAGAGAGTTATAGTGAGGGGTGAGACCTCAGAATGGCGTGAAGTCACCAGTGGAGTCCCACAGGGCTCTGTGCTTGGACCTATCCTGTTTCTGATATACGTAAATGAACCCCCAGAGGGTATAGACTCATTCCTCTCAATGTTTGCTGACGACGCCAAAGTTATGAGAAGTATTAGGACAGAGGAGGACAGCTTGAGGCTTCAAGTAGACCTGGACAAGCTGCAGGAATGGTCGAACAAATGGATGTTAGAGTTTAACCCAAGCAAATGTAATGTAATGAAGATAGGGGTAGGAAGCAGGATACCAGATACAAGGTATCACTTGGGAGATGAAATACTTCAAGAGTCAGAGAGAGAGAAAGACCTGGGGGTTGATATCACGCCAGACCTGTCCCCTGAAGCTCATATCAAGAGGATAACATCAGCAGCATATGCCACGTTGGCTAACATAAGAACGGCTTTTAGAAACTTGTGTAAGGAATCTTTCAGAACATTATATACCACATATGTCAGACCAATCCTGGAGTACGCGGCTCCAGCATGGAGTCCATATCTAGTCAAGCATAAGACTAAACTGGAAAAGGTTCAAAGGTTTGCCACCAGACTAGTACCCGAGCTGAGAGGTATGAGCTACGAGGAGAGACTACGGGAATTGAACCTCACTTCGTTGGAAGACAGAAGAGTTAGGGGGGACATGATCACCACATTCAAGATTCTCAAGGGAATCGACAGGGTTGATAAAGACAGGCTGTTTAACACAAGGGGCACACGCACTAGTGGACACAGGTGGAAACTGAGTGCCCAAATGAGCTACAGAGATATTAGAAAGAACTTTTTTAGTGTCAGAGTGGTTGACAAATGGAATGCATTAGGAAGCAATGTGGTGGAGGCTGACGCCATACACAGTTTCAGGTGTAGATATGATAGAGCCCAATAGGCTCAGGAACCTGTACACCTGTTGATTGACGGTTGAGAGGCGGGACCAAAGAGCCAGAGCTCAACCCCAGCAAGCACAACTAGGTGAGTACAACTTGGTGAGTACAGGCAGTACTGCTAGGTTACAATGTCCACAGACAGTACTGGATGCGACACTGTCCATAGGCAGTACTGGTGGTGACACTGACCACAGGCAGTACTGGAGGCGACACTGTTCAGAAACAGTACTGGAGGTGACATTGTCCACAGGCAGTACTGGAGGTTACACTGTCCAGAGGAAGTACTGGAGGCGTCACTGTTCACAGGCAGTACTTATTGTGACACTGTCCACCGGCAGTACTGCAGGCGACACTGTTTACAGGCAGTACTGGTGTTGACACTGTCCACAGGCAGTACAGGAGGTGACATTGTCCACAGGAAGTACTGGAGGCGCCACTGTCCACAGGCAGTACTGGAGGCGACACTGTCCACAGGCAGTAATGGAGGTAACACTGGCCACAGGCAGTACTGGAGGTGACACTGCCCACAGGCAGTACTTGAGGCGACACTGTCCACAGGCAGTACTGGAGGCGACACTGTCCACAGGCAGTACTGGCAGTTACACTGTCCACAGGCAGTACTGGAGGCGTCACTGTTCAAAGGCAGTACTGGAGGTTACAATGTCCCAAGGAAGTACTGGAGGTTACACTGTCCACGGGCAGTACTGGAGGTTACACTGTCTAAAGGCAGTACTGGAGGTTACACTGTCCACTGGCAATACTGGTGATGACACTGTTCACAGGAAGTACTGCAGGCGACATTGTTCACAGGCAGTACTGGAGGTTACAATGTCCCAAGGCAGTACTGGAGGTTACACTGTCCACAGGCAGTACTGGAGGTTACACAGTCCAAAGGCAGTACTGGAGGTTACACTGTCCACTGGCAGTACTGGTGATGACACTGTCCACAGGAAGTACTGCAGGCGACATTGTTCACAGGCAGTACTGGAGGTTACAATGTCCCCAGGCAGAACTGGAGGTTACTCTGCCCACAGGCAGTACCGGAGGTTACACTGTCCACAGGCTGTACTGGAGGTTACACTGCTCCCAGGCAGTACTGGAGGTTACACTATCCACAGGCAGTACTGGAGGTTACAATGTCCACAGGCAGTACTGGAGGTTACAATGTCCAAAGGCAGTATTGGTGGTGACAATGTCCAAAGGCAGTATTGGTGGTGACATTGTCCGCAGGCAGTACTGGAGGTGACATTGTCCCAAGGCAGTACTGGTGGTGACACTGTCCACAGGCATTTCTGGAGGCGACACTGTTCACAGGCAGTACTGGTGGTGACACTGTCCACACACAGTACTGGAGGTTACACTGTCCACAGGCAGTACAGGAGGTTACATTGTCCACAGGCAGTACAGGTGGTGACACTGACCACAGACAGTACTGGAGGGTACACTGTCCACAGGCAGGACTGGAGGTTACACTGTTCACATGCAGTACTGGAGGCGACACTGTTCACAGGCAGTACTGGAGGTGACACTGTCCACACACAGTACTGGAGGTTACACTGTCCACAGGCAGTACAGGAGGTTACACTGTCCACAGGCAGTACAGGAGGTTACATTGTCCACAGGCAGTACTGTAGGTGACACTGTCCACAGGCAGTACTGGAGGTGACACTGTCCACAGGCAGTACTAGCGGTGACACTGTCCACAGGCAGTACTGAAGGCGACACTGTCCACAGGCAGTACTGGAGGTGACACTGTCCGCACGCAGTACTGTAGGTGACACTGTCCACAGGCAGTGCTGGAGGTTACACTGTCCAAAGGCAGTACAGGAGGCGTCACTGTGCACAGGAAGTGCTGGTGGTGACACTGTCCACAGGCAGTGCTGGAGGTTACACTGTCCAAAGGCAGTACAGGAGGCGACACTGTTCACAGGAAGTGCTGGTGGTGACACTGTCCACAGGCAGTACTGGTGGTGACACTGTCCAAAGGCAGTACTGGAGGCGTCACTGTTCACGGGCAGTACTGGTGGTGACACTGTTCACAGGCAATACTGGAGGTTACACTGTCCACAGGCAGTACTGGAGGTGACATTGTTCACAGGTAGTACTGGAGGTGACATTGTTAACAGGCAGTACTGGAGGTGACATTGTTCACAGGCAGTACTGGAGGTTACACTCCACAGTCAGTACTGGAGGTGACATTGTTCAAAGGCAGTACTGGAGGTTACACTGTCCACAGGCAGTACTGGAGGTTACACTGTCCACAGGCAGTACTGGAGGTTACACTGTCCACAGGCAGTACTGGAGGTTACACTGTCCACAGGCAGTACTGGAGGTTACACTGTCCACAGGCAGTACTGGTGGTGACACTGGTCACAGGCAGTACTGGAGGTGACACTGTCCTCAGGCAGTAGTGGAGGTGACACTGTCCACAGGCAGTACTGGAGGCGACACTGTTCAAAGGCAGTACTGGAGGTGACACTGTTCAAAGGCAGTACTGGAAGTGACAATTCCCATAGGCAGTACTGGAGGTTACACTTTCCGCTGACAGTACTGGTGGTGGCACTGTCCAAACCCAGTACTTGTGGTGACACTGTCCACCGGCAGTACTGGAGGCGACACTGTCCACAGGCAGCACTGGAGGCGACACTGTTCAAAGGCAGTACTGGTGGTGACACTGTCCACAAGCAGTACTGGAAGCGACACTGTCCACAGGCAGCACAGGAGGCGACACTGTTCAAAGGCAGTACTATTGGTGACACTGTCCACAGGCAGCACAGGAGGCGACACTGTTCAAAGGCAGTACTGGTGGTGACACTGTCCACAAGCAGTACTGGTAGCGACACTGTCCACAGGCAGCACAGGAGGCGACACTATTCAAAGGCAGTACTGGTGGTGACACTGTCCACAGGCAGTTATTGAGGTTACACTGTCCACAGGCATTTCTGGAGGCGACACTGTTCACAGGCAGTACTGGTGGTGACACTGTCCACACACAGTACTGGAGGTTACACTGTCCACAGGCAGTACAGGAGGTTACATTGTCCACAGGCAGTACAGGTGGTGACACTGACCACAGACAGTACTGGAGGGTACACTGTCCACAGGCAGGACTGGAGGTTACACTGTTCACATGCAGTACTGGAGGCGACACTGTTCACAGGCAGTACTGGAGGTGACACTGTCCACACACAGTACTGGAGGTTACACTGTCCACAGGCAGTACAGGAGGTTACACTGTCCACAGGCAGTACAGGAGGTTACATTGTCCACAGGCAGTACTGTAGGTGACACTGTCCACAGGCAGTACTGGAGGTGACACTGTCCACAGGCAGTACTAGCGGTGACACTGTCCACAGGCAGTACTGAAGGCGACACTGTCCACAGGCAGTACTGGAGGTGACACTGTCCGCACGCAGTACTGGAGGTTACACTGTCCACAGGCAGTACTGGAGGTTACACTGTCCACAGGCAGTGCTGGAGGTTACAGTGTCCACAGGCAGTACTGAAGGCGACACTGTCCACAGGCAGTACTAAAGGTTTCACTGTTCACAGTCAGTACTGGAGGCGACACAGTCCACAGTCAGTACTGGAGGTTAAACTGTCCACAGGCAGTACTGGAGGTTACAATGTCCTCAGGCAGTACTGGAGGTTGCAATGTCCTCTGGCAGTACTGGAGGTTACACTTTCCACAGGCAGTACTGATGGTGACACTGTCCACAGGCAGTACTGGAGGGGACATTGTCCACAGGCAGTACTGGAGGGGACATTGTCCACAGGCAGTACTGAAGGTTACACTGTCCAAAGGCAGTACTGGAAGCGACACTGTTCACAGGAAGTGCTGGTGGTTACACTGTCCAAAGGCAGTACTGGAGGCAACACTGTTCACAGGAGGTGCAGGTGGTGACACTGTCCACAGGCAGTGCTGGATGTTACACTGTCCAAAGGCAGTACTGGGGGTTACACTGTCCACAGTCAGTACTGGAGGTTACACTGTCCACAGGCAGTACTGGAGGTAACACTTTCCACAGGCAGTACTGGAGGTTACACTGTCCACAGTCAGTACTGGAGGTGACATTGTTCACAGGCAGTACTGGAGGTAACACTTTCCACAGGCAGTACTGGAGGTTACACTGTCCACAGTCAGTACTGGAGGTGACATTGTTCACAGGCAGTACTGGAAGTGACACTGTCCTCAGGCAGTACTGGAGGTTACACTGTCCACATGCAGTACTGGAGGTGACATTGTTCACAGGCAGTACTGGAGGTGACACTGTCCACAGGCAGTACTGGAGGTTACATTGTTTACAGTCAGTACTGGAGGTGACACTGTCCACAGGCAGTACTGGAGGTTACACTGTTCACATGCAGTACTGGAGGTGACATTGTTTACAGTCAGTACTGGAGGGGACACTGGCCACTGTCAGTACTGGAGGCGACACTGTTGGCGACACTGTAGAGTGGTGATACTCCACAGGTAGTACTGGAGGTGACATTGTTCACAGGCAGTACTGGAGGTTACACTATTAACAGTCAGTACTGGAGGTTACACCGTTCACAGGCAGTACTGGAGGTTGCAGTGTCCACAGTCAGTACTGGAGATGACATTGTTCAAAGGCAGTACTGGTGGTTACACTGTCCACAGTCAGTACTGGAGGTTACACTGTCCACGGGCAGTACTTGAGTCGACACTGTCCACAGGCAGTACTTGAGGCGACACTATCCACAGGCAGTACTGGACGTGACAATGTCCACAGGCAGTACTGGAGGCGTCACTGTTCAAAGGCAGTACTGGAGGTTACAATGTCCCAAGGCAGTACTGGAGGTTACACTGTCCACGGGCAGTACTGGAGGTTACACTGTCCAAAGGCAGTACTGGAGGTTACACTGTCCACTGGCAGTACTGGTGATGACACTGTTCACAGGAAGTACTGCAGGCGACATTGTTCACAGGCAGTACTGGAGGTTACAATGTCCCAAGGCAGTACTGGAGGTTACACTGTCCACAGGCAGTACTGGAGGTTACACAGTCCAAAGGCAGTACTGGAGGTTACACTGTCCACTGGCAGTACTGGTGATGACACTGTCCACAGGAAGTACTGCAGGCGACATTGTTCACAGGCAGTACTGGAGGTTACAATGTCCCCAGGCAGAACTGGAGGTTACTCTGCCCACAGGCAGTACCGGAGGTTACACTGTCCACAGGCTGTACTGGAGGTTACACTGCTCCCAGGCAGTACAGGAGGTTACACTATCCACAGGCAGTACTGGAGGTTACAATGTCCACAGGCAGTACTGGAGGTTACAATGTCCAAAGGCAGTATTGGTGGTGACATTGTCCGCAGGCTGTACTGGAGGTGACATTGTCCCAAGGCAGTACTGGTGGTGACACTGTCCACAGGCATTTCTGGAGGCGACACTGTTCACAGGCAGTACTGGTGGTGACACTGTCCACACACAGTACTGGAGGTTACACTGTCCACAGGCAGTACAGGAGGTTACATTGTCCACAGGCAGTACAGGTGGTGACACTGACCACAGACAGTACTGGAGGGTACACTGTCCACAGGCAGGACTGGAGGTTACACTGTTCACATGCAGTACTGGAGGCGACACTGTTCACAGGCAGTACTGGTGGTGACACTGTCCACACACAGTACTGGAGGTTACACTGTCCACAGGCAGTACAGGAGGTTACACTGTCCACAGGCAGTACAGGAGGTTACATTGTCCACAGGCAGTACTGTAGGTGACACTGTCCACAGGCAGTACTGGAGGTGACACTGTCCACAGGCAGTACTAGCGGTGACACTGTCCACAGGCAGTACTGAAGGCGACACTGTCCACAGGCAGTACTGGAGGTGACACTGTCCGCACGCAGTACTGTAGGTGACACTGTCCACAGGCAGTGCTGGAGGTTACACTGTCCAAAGGCAGTACAGGAGGCGTCACTGTGCACAGGAAGTGCTGGTGGTGACACTGTCCACAGGCAGTGCTGGAGGTTACACTGTCCAAAGGCAGTACAGGAGGCGACACTGTTCACAGGAAGTGCTGGTGGTGACACTGTCCACAGGCAGTACTGGTGGTGACACTGTCCAAAGGCAGTACTGGAGGCGTCACTGTTCACGGGCAGTACTGGTGGTGACACTGTTCACAGGCAATACTGGAGGTTACACTGTCCACAGGCAGTACTGGAGGTGACATTGTTCACAGGTAGTACTGGAGGTGACATTGTTAACAGGCAGTACTAGAGGTGACATTGTTCACAGGCACTACTGGAGGTTACACTCCACAGTCAGTACTGGAGGTGACATTGTTCAAAGGCAGTACTGGAGGTTACACTGTCCACAGGCAGTACTGGAGGTTACACTGTCCACAGGCAGTACTGGAGGTTACACTGTCCACAGGCAGTACTGGAGGTTACACTGTCCACAGGCAGTACTGGAGGTTACACTGTCCACAGGCAGTACTGGTGGTGACACTGGTCACAGGCAGTACTGGAGGTGACACTGTCCTCAGGCAGTAGTGGAGGTGACACTGTCCACAGGCAGTACTGGAGGCGACACTGTTCAAAGGCAGTACTGGAGGTGACACTGTTCAAAGGCAGTACTGGAAGTGACAATTCCCACAGGCAGTACTGGAGGTTACACTTTCCGCTGGCAGTACTGGTGGTGGCACTGTCCAAACCCAGTACTTGTGGTGACACTGTCCACCGGCAGTACTGGAGGCGACACTGTCCACAGGCAGCACTGGAGGCGACACTGTTCAAAGGCAGTACTGGTGGTGACACTGTCCACAAGCAGTACTGGAAGCGACACTGTCCACAGGCAGCACAGGAGGCGACACTGTTCAAAGGCAGTACTGGTGGTGACACTGTCCACAGGCAGCACTGGAGGCGACACTGTTCAAAGGCAGTACTGGTGGTGACACTGTCCACAAGCAGTACTGGAAGCGACACTGTCCACAGGCAGCACAGGAGGCGACACTGTTCAAAGGCAGTACTGGTGGTGACACTGTCCACAGGCAGTTATTGAGGTTATACTGTCCACAGGCAGTACTGGAGGTGACATTGTGCACAAGCAGTACTGGAGGCGACACTGTTCACAGGCAGTGCTGGAGGTTACAGTGTCCACAGGCAGTACTGAAGGCGACACTGTCCACAGGCAGTACTAAAGGTTTCACTGTTCACAGTCAGTACTGGAGGCGACACAGTCCACAGTCAGTACTGGAGGTTAAACTGTCCACAGGCAGTACTGGAGGTTACAATGTCCTCAGGCAGTACTGGAGGTTGCAATGTCCTCTGGCAGTACTGGAGGTTACACTTTCCACAGGCAGTACTGATGGTGACACTGTCCACAGGCAGTACTGGAGGGGACATTGTCCACAGGCAGTACTGGAGGGGACATTGTCCACAGGCAGTACTGAAGGTTACACTGTCCAAAGGCAGTACTGGAAGCGACACTGTTCACAGGAAGTGCTGGTGGTTACACTGTCCAAACGCAGTACTGGAGGCAACACTGTTCACAGGAGGTGCAGGTGGTGACACTGTCCACAAGCAGTGCTGGATGTTACACTGTCCAAAGGCAGTACTGGGGGTTACACTGTCCACAGTCAGTACTGGAGGTTACACTGTCCACAGGCAGTACTGGAGGTAACACTTTCCACAGGCAGTACTGGAGGTTACACTGTCCACAGTCAGTACTGGAGGTGACATTGTTCACAGGCAGTACTGGAGGTAACACTTTCCACAGGCAGTACTGGAGGTTACACTGTCCACAGTCAGTACTGGAGGTGACATTGTTCACAGGCAGTACTGGAAGTGACACTGTCCTCAAGCAGTACTGGAGGTTACACTGTCCACATGCAGTACTGGAGGTGACATTGTTCACAGGCAGTACTGGAGGTGACACTGTCCACAGGCAGTACTGGAGGTTACACTGTCCACATGCAGTACTGTAGGTGACATTGTTTACAGTCAGTACTGGAGGTGACACTGTCCACAGGCAGTACTGGAGGTTACACTGTTCACATGCAGTACTGGAGGTGACATTGTTTACAGTCAGTACTGGAGGGGACACTGGCCACTGTCAGTACTGGAGGCGACACTGTTGGCGACACTGTAGAGTGGTGACACTCCACAGGTAGTACTGGAGGTGACATTGTTCACAGGCAGTACTGGAGGTTACACTATTAACAGTCAGTACTGGAGGTTACACCGTTCACAGGCAGTACTGGTGGTTACACTGTCCACAGTCAGTACTGGAGGTTACACTGTCCACGGGCAGTACTTGAGTCGACACTGTCCACAGGCAGTACTTGAGGCGACACTGTCCACAGGCAGTACTGGACGTGACAATGTCCACAGGCAGTACTGGTGGAGACACTGTCCACAGGCAGTACTGGTGGTGACACTTTCCACAGGCAGTACTGGAGGTTACACTTTCCACAGGCAGTACTGGAGGTGACACTGTTCACAGGCAGTACTGGTGGTGACACTGTCCACAGGCAGTACTGGAGGTTACATTGTCCACAGGCAGTACTGGAGGTGGCATTGTCCACAAGCAGAACTGGAGGAAACACTGTCCACAGGCAGTGCTGGAGGTTACACTGTCCAAAGGTAGTACAGGAGGCGTCACTGTTCACAGGAAGTGCTGGTGGTGACACTGTCCACAGGCAGTACTGGAGGCAACACTGTTCACAAGAGGTGCTGGAGGTGACACTGTCCACAGGCAGTATTGGAGGTTACACTGTCCACAGGCAGTACTGGAGGTGGCATTGTCCACAAGCAGAACTGGAGGAAACACTGTCCACAGGCAGTGCTGGAGGTTACACTGTCCAAAGGCAGTACTGGAATTGACAATGTCCACACGCAGTACTGGTGGAGACACTGTCCACAGGCAGTACTGGAGGTTACACTGTCCACAGGCAGTTCTGGAGGTGACACTGTTCACAGACAGTACTGGAGGTGACACTGTTCACAGGCAGTACTGGTGGTGACACTGTCCACAGACAGAATTTGAGGCGACACTGTCCACAGGCAGCACTGGAGGCGACACTGTTCAAAGGCAGTACTGGTGGTGACACTGTCCCCAGGCAGTACTGGAGGTTACCCTGTCCACAGGCAGTTCTGCAGGTGACACTTTCACAGGCCGTACTGGTGGTGACACTGTCCACAGGCAGTACTGGAGGTTACACTGTCCACAGACAGTACTGGAGGTGACCTTGTCCACAAGCAGAAACTGGAGGTTACAATGTCCTCTGGCAGTACTGGAGGTGACATTGTTCACAGGCAGTACTGGAAGTGACACTGTCCACAGGCAGTACTGGTGGTGACACTGTCCACAGGCAGTACTGGTGGTGACGCTGTCCACAGGCAGCACTGGAGATTACACTGTCCATAGGCATTACTGCAGGTTACACTTTCCACAGGCAGTACTGGAGGTGACACTGTTTACAGGCAGTACTGGAGGTGACACTGTCCTTAGGCAGTACTGGAGGTTACACTGTCCACATGCAGTACTGGAGGTGACATTGTTTACAGTCAGTACTGTAGGTGACACCGTCCACAGGCAGTACTGGAGGTTACACTGTCCACAGTTAGTACTGGAGGTGACATTGTTTACAGTCACAACTGGAGGTGACACTGTCCACTGTCAGTACTGGAGGTTATACTGTCCACAGTTAGTACTGGTGGTGACATTGTTCACAGTCAGTACTGGAGGTGACACTGTCCACAGGCCGTACTGGAATCGACACTTTTCACATGCAGTACTGGAGGCGACACGATTCACAGGCAGAACTGGAGGTGACACTGTCCTTATGCAGTATTGGAGGTGACACTGTCCACAGGCAGCACTGGAGGCGTCACTGTTGGCGACACTGTAGAGTGGTGACACTCCACAGTTAGTACTGGAGGTGACACTATTAACAGTCAGTACTGGAGGTTACACTGTCCACAGGCAGTACTGGAGGTTACACTGTCCACAGTCAGTACTGGAGGTGACACTGTCCACAGGCAGTTCTGGAGTTTACACTGGCCACAGGCAGTACTGGAGGTTATACTGTCCACAGGCAGTACTGGAGGTTACACTGTTCACACGCAGTACTGGTGGTGACACTGTTCACAGGCAGTTCTGGAGTTTACACTGGCCACAGGCAGTACTGGAGGTTACACTGTCCACAGGCAGTACTGGAGGTGACACACTCCCCAGGCAGTACTGGAGGTTACACTGTTCACAGGCAGTACTTGAGGTGACACTGTCCACAGGCAGCACTGGAGGCGACACTGTTCAAAGGTAGTACTGGTGGTGATACTGTCCCCAGGCAGTACTGGAGGTTACACTGTCCACAGGTAGCACTGGAGATTACACTGTCCACAGGCAGTACTGGAGGTGACACTGCCCACAGGCAGTACTAGAGGCTACAGTTTCCACAGGCAGTACTGGTGGTGATTCTGTCCACAGTCAGTAATGGTAGTGACACTGTCCACAGGCAGTAATGGTGGTGACATTGTCCTCAGGCAGTACTGGAGGTTACAATGTCCTCTGGCAGTACTGGAGGTTACACTTTCCACAGGCAGTACTGATGGTTACACTGTTCACAGGCAGTACTGGAGGTGACACTGTCCACAGGCAGTACTGGAGGTTACAATGTCATCAGGCAGTACTGGAGGTTACAATGTCCTCAGGCAGTACTGGAGGTTACAATGTCCTCAGGCAGTACTGGAGATTACACTGTCCTCAGGCAGCACTGGAGGCGACACTGTTGGCGACACTGTAGAGTGGTGACACTCCACAGTTAGTACTGGAGGTGACACTATTAACAGTCAGTACTGGAGGTTACACTGTCCACAGGCAGTACTGGAGGTTACACTGTCCACAGTCAGTACTGGAGGTGACACTGTCCACAGGCAGTTCTGGAGTTTACACTGGCCACAGGCAGTACTGGAGGTTATACTGTCCACAGGCAGTACTGGAGGTTACACTGTTAACAGGCAGTACTGGTGGTGACACTGTTCACAGGCAGTTCTGGAGTTTACACTGGCCACAGGCAGTACTGGAGGTGACATTGTCCACAGGCAGTACTGGAGGTTACACTTTCCACATGCAGTACTGGAGGTGACACTGTCCACAGGCAGTACTGGATGTGACACTGTTCAAAGGCAGTACTGGAGGTGACACTGTCCACAGGCAGTACTGGTGGTGACACTGTCCACAGGCAGTACTGGAGGTTACATTGTCCACAGGCAGTACTGGAGGTTAAACTTTCCACAGGCAGTACTGGAGGCGACACTGTCCACAGGCAGTACTGGAGGTTTCACTGTTCAAAGGCAGTACTGGAGGTGACACTGTCCACAGGCAGTACTGGAGGTTACACTGTTCAAAGGCAGTACTGGAGGTGACACTGTTGAAAGGCAGTACTTTAGGTGACATTGTCCACAAGCAGAACTGGAGTAAACACTGTCCACAGGCAGTGCTGGAGGTTACACTGTCCAAAGGCAGTACAGGAGGCGTCACTGTTCACAGGAAGTGCTGGTGGTGACACTGTCCACAGGCAGTACTGGAGGCGACACTGTCCACAGGAAGTGCTGGTGGTGACACTGTCCACATGCAGTAGTGGAGGTGACATTGTCCACAGGCAGTACTGGAGGTTACACTGTCCACAGGCAGTACTGGAGGTTACACTGTTCACAGGCAGTACTGGTGGTGACACTGTCCACAGGCAGTACTTGAGGTTACATTGTCAACATGTAGTACTGGAGGTTACACTTTCCACAGGCAGTACTGGAGGTTACATTGTCAACATGTAGTACTGGAGGTTACACTGTTCACAGGCAGTACTGGTGGTGACACTGTCCACAGTCAGTACTGGAGGTGACATTGTTCACAGGCAGTACTGGAAGTAACACTGTCCACAGGCAGTACTGGAGGTAACAATGTCCACAGGCAGTACTGGAGGTTACACTGTCCACAGTCAGTACTGGAGGTGACATTGTTCACAGGCAGTACTGGAGGTGACACCGTCCACAGGCAGTACTGGAGGTTACACCGTCCACATGCAGTACTGGAGGTAACACTGTCCACAGTCAGTACTGGAGGTGACATTGTTCACAGGCAGTACTGGAAGTGACACTGTCCACAGGCAGTACTTGAGGCGACACTGTTGGCGACACTGTAGAGTGGTGACACTCCACAGGCAGTACTGGAGGTTACACTGTCCACAGGCAGTACTGGAGGTTACACTGTCCACATGCAGTACTGGAGGTTACAATGTCCACAGGCAGTACTGGAGGTTACACTGTCCACAGTCAGTACTGGAGGTGACATTGTTTACAGTCAGTACTGTAGGTGACACTGTCCACTGTCAGTACTGGAGGTTACACTGTCCACAGGTAGTACTGGAGGTAACATTGTTCACAGTCAGTACTGGAGGTGACACTGTCCTCATGCAGTATTGGAGGTGACACTGTCCACAGGCAGTACTGGAGGTTACACTGTCCACATGCAGTACTGGAGGTTACAGTGTCCACAGGCAGTACTGGAGGTTACACTGTCCACAGTCAGTACTGGAGGTGACATTGTTTACAGTCAGTACTGGAGGTGACACTGTCCACTGTCAGTACTGGAGGTTACACTGTCCACAGGTAGTACTGGAGGTAACATTGTTCACAGTCAGTACTGGAGGTGACACTGTCCTCATGCAGTATTGGAGGTGACACTGTCCACAGGCAGTACTGGAGGCGACACTGTTGGCGACACTGTAGAGTGGGGACACTCCACAGGCAGTACTGGAGGTGACATTGTTCACAGGCAGTACTGGAGGTGACACTGTCCACAGGCAGTACTGGTGGTGACACTTTCCACAGTCAGAACTAGAGGTTATACTGTCCACAGTTAGTACTGGAGGTGACACTGTCCACAGGCAGTACTGGAGGTGACATTGTTCAAAGGCAGTACTGGAGGTTACAGTTTCCACAGGCAGTACTGGTGGTGACACAGTCCTCAGGCAGCACTGGAGGCGACACTGTCCACAGGCAGTACTGGTTGTGACACAGTCCTCAGGCAGCACTGGAGATTACACTGTCCACAGGCAGTACTGGAGGTGACACTGTCCACAGGCAGTACTGGACGTGACACTGTCCACGGGCAGTACTTGAGGCGACACTGTCCACAGGCAGTACTTGAGGCGACACTGTCCACAGGTAGTACTGGAGGTGACACTGTTCACAGGCAGTACTGGAGGTGACACTGTCCACGGGCAGTACTGGAGGTGACACTGTCCACAGGCAGTACTGGAAGTGACACTGTCCACGGGCAGTACTGGAGGCGACACTGGCCACAGGTAGTACTGGAGGTGACACTGTTCACAGGCAGTACTGGTGGTGACACTATCCACAGGCAGTTCTTGAGGCGACACTGTCCACAGGCAGCACTGGAGGCGACACTGTCTACTGGCAGTACTGGAGGTGACTTTGTTCACAGGCAGTACTGGTGGTGACACTCTACAAGTAGTACTGGAGGTTACACCGTCCACAGGCAGTACTGGTGGTGACACAGTCCTCAGGCAGCACTGGAGGCGACACTGTCCACAGGCAGTACTGGTTGTGACACAGTCCTCAGGCAGCACTGGAGATTACACTGTCCACAGGCAGTACTGGAGGTGACACTGTCCACAGGCAGTACTGGAGGTGACACTGTCCACGGGCAGTACTTGAGGCGACACTGTCCACAGGCAGTACTTGAGGCGACACTGTCCACAGGTAGTACTGGAGGTGACACTGTTCACAGGCAGTACTGGAGGTGACACTGTCCACGGGCAGTACTGGAGGTGACACTGTCCACAGGCAGTACTGGAGGTGACACTGTCCACGGGCAGTACTGGAGGCGACACTGGCCACAGGTAGTACTGGAGGTGACACTGTTCACAGGCAGTACTGGTGGTGACACTATCCACAGGCAGTTCTTAAGGCGACACTGTCCACAGGCAGCACTGGAGGCGACACTGTCTACTGGCAGTACTGGAGGTGACTTTGTTCACAGGCAGTACTGGTGGTGACACTCTACAAGTAGTACTGGAGGTTACACCGTCCACAGTCAGTACTGGAGGTGACATTGTTCACAGGCAGTACTGGAGGTGACACTGTCCAAAGGCAGTACTGGATGTTACACTGTCCACAGTCAGTACTGGAGGTGACATTGTTCACAGGTAGTCCTGGAGGTGACACTGTCCAAAGGCAGTACTGGATGTTACACTGTCCACAGTCAGTACTGGAGGTGACATTGTTCACAGGTAGTCCTGGAGGTGACACTGTCCACAGGCAGTACTGGAGGTGACACTGTCCACAGGCAGTACTGGAGGTGACACTGTCCACAGGCAGTACTGGTGGTGACACATTCCATAGACTGCACTGGAGATTACACAGTCCACAAAGTGGTCTCTAAGCCATATCATCTCTGTCCATCGAGAAAGCTAGAATGCCTTCAGAATAGTGAAAGGAAGTGCAGAAGCACTACTAGTCTCAAGACACTTGAGAAATTAGTTCGTTTGGAGTTAGCACTAAATGAAGTAGCCCAAAACTTCCAACCTCTGCAGCCCCAGTACAGGATATCCGTCCTGAACAAATTGCCGCACAACTGTGCAAAATGAAACTTAAACTATATTACATTAATTCTGAAAAGGAGAAATGAACAGTAGTGTATTGTAGCAATGAAGTGTTTGCCAGTCCCAAACATTGAACTGTGATCTGTGCTTTTTCCCCCTGGAATTATGTAGGAGATTTCCATGCCAACAATAAAAATTCTAATGTAACAGACATAAAAATTGTAAATTTGCATTAGTTCAAATAACTAATAAATATAATAATTAGTCTAGCTACACGTAGTCAGGCTACACTGCATTGGCTACACAACATTCTCATACATTTCTAACTAATGTAACACTAAACATCCTCCAGTCTAAGAGCAAGTAACCCAGTAAAATAAACTATCTCTAATAATACATTCAGTAACAATATGAGATTACAAAAAAAAACTCCTTACTCTTCTCCATAAATTTGGCACCTGAAGGTGACAAGCAGAGGGAGGAGGCGGCAGCTATTAAGAGTGTTTGAGAGGAACCATTAGCCCACAGTGGGTCCCCCAACACACAAAAATGTCTTCCTGCAAGTTACAGAACACAGCGTTGTTTACTTTATTAACCTGCAGTGTTAAATGTGATTCTTATAAAGCAATTTGTGGATTTCTACTCACTGGATTTGTGAGCCTTTTGAGGGACTTGAAGTAGAGAAGGATAGAAATAGCCTAAGGTACTTTGTCCCTTTGAGATGTATTTTCTTGTCTCAATAAACGTACTTGAACTTGAATGCAGCGTGACTGCACCTGACAGGGACAGGTAGACCAAATTACTCAACTAGATGTTAGGTATCCCTGATTCCATTGATTTAAGATGCTCTTAAATCAGCAGACATAGCCCCCCTACACAAGGGAGCTGGCAAAAAATTGGCAAGGAATTATAAACCAGTTGCACTAACGTCCCACATAATTAAAGTTTTGAGAGAGTAATCAGGAGTCAGATCACCATTTTCATGGAGACCAATGACCTTCACAACCCAGGCCAACAGGGTTTTAGAGCAGGAAGATCATGCCTCTCACAGCTACTTAACCTCTATAACAAAATCATGGAGGCATTGGAAGAAAAACAGAATGTTGATGTGGTATACTCGGACTTTGCCAAGGCATTCGATAAATGTGACCATGGAGTGATATCACACACAATATGAGGACAATTGGAATAACTAGTAAAGTAGGACAGTGGATTTTAAATTTTCGGTCGAACAGAATACAAAGAGTAACAGTCAACCATATAAAATCGAGTCCAAACGCAGGTAAAAGCTCTGTATCTCAGGGTACGGTCTTTGCACCACTGGTTTTCCTTATTCTCATATCAGATATAGACAAAAATATAAGTCCAACCGGGCTCTGGTGGATATGTGGACCTAAGGGCCACTAAAAGCAACAGATTGTTGGACCAAGCTCTCACAAGTCAAGCCTAGCTTCGGGCCGGGCTTGGGGAGTAGAAGAACTCCCAGAACTCCATCAAGCAGGTATCAAGCCAGAAGGGAATTAATTTATCCAGGCCAAGGAGTGTCTCACGCATTAGGTAGGACAGTGAATCGGTCCTCACTACGTGGATTCGTCATAGGGATGTCAAAGAGAAAGAGGCAATGGAGACAGCTTTCTGATGAGGAGGGACAGTGGACCGAGGTGCATCTGGCACCGAAGAAAATTGCTATCGAGGTTATGCCAAGTGCTTCTACCAGCAACACACCAGACATAATGGACCAAGAGAGGGACATCGTCAGTCACACACCAGCCAGTGTCAGACAATTCTTCTCTGTCTACATCCCAGCCACAAGCCGACTTATGAGACAGGAGAGGACAGTACCAGTCATACAACAGCCAGTGTCAGACAATGTACCTCTCTCCACAACCCACCCACAGGATACCATTATGAGACAGAAGAGGACACCACCAGTCCTCCACCACCTCCAGACATCGTCAGACTCTGCCCTTCTTTCAAAATTCAAAATAATGCAAACAGACCACTTTCCTACAGCATATGGAGTAATAACGGTAATGGAAAAGGAACAACCAGAACTCGAACTCTCCATTATAGTCAACCTGAAAGAAGAAACTACAATGAAATCACGAAACCAACAGACTGCAAATTACTTAGAAAAAGTAACAGTCCTGCTAGGGAAACCTGTATGCTTGAAAAAGCTGGACCTTTCAGAAAGACGCACACGAGTCATTCTCTTGAGATATCCAATCGACTTTCCACTGGATCCAATACTAGACCATAAGAAAATCCTGAATGTGGAACGATGCCGCACAAAAGTAGACAGAGTAGCGACACGTCAGGTTCTGGTGACCATCATGGGACATGTGCCAGAAACATTAAATCTTAGAAACTGGGAAATATACCGACAAAACCTATACGTCCCGGAACACCTGCGCTGTCTCAGATGTCAGAAATACGGCCACCATCAATCACGCTGCACCGGACAAGAGAGCTGCTGAGTGTGTAGCCTGAGATATCCAACCATCCAACAGTATGATATGCAACAACACCATCAAAAAAGTGTTGAATTGCAGAGATGCAAACGTTCCAACAGCACACGAGGCGGGCATGAACAATCAATACAGTCTGATATGCAGCAACATCAACAATCAATAACTGGATGGCATGGATGGCAGAGATGCACAGATTCCGACAGTACAAGAAACGGCCAGGAGCAATCAATGCAGTGCGATGTGCAGCGATTCCAACAGCAAAGTGATAGACAACAGGGATGCATAGATTTCAACAATGCAGGGGATGACCATCAACAATCAGTGCAGTCCGATTTGCAGCCCAACGACTTGCGAGATACACTCTATATAAATATACTAAGAGTTCTATTAGAACAGGCAACACTGTTATGCAACACCGAAACCGTCGCTGGCCATTACGAATACTGCAGTGGGACATACAAGGTCTGGAAATAAAAACCACACACTTCAGGAAGCTGCAATTAGTACGAAAGCAGACATCATCGTTTTGGAAGAAACTCTTTTCCCAGTCACGAAATCCTTCAGATTAACTGGTTGTCTCCAATACATTATACCGTATGAACAGGGAAGACAAAGAGGGTTAATGGACCCTAGTCTGAAACAGCATACCCAGCAAGAAAATAGACCCAGTTTCACGTGGGGATGGAGTTGAGGTATTAGCTGTAACAGTGAATATGACTAATATTGAGCTCCTCATATACAATGTCCACAAGACTATATACGTAAACTAGTAAGCAGAGGCAGTGCTTGCCTTGGCGACGCATGACAATGTAATTATTGCTGGGGATTTTAATGCTCATCATCAAGAGTTATGTGCGATTAGGCTAGCCAATGCAGATAGGAGCCATTTAGCTGCAGTTCTGCATGAAGTACCTGAAATTACACATCTCAACACTGGGGAACCCTCTTATTCAAGGGGGTTTTCCTTGATCTTACATTAATCTCAACAGCACTCAAACAACAGGCGAAGTGGGAGGTAGACCAGATCACCAGTGATCACTATGCTACTGACACACACTAAACATAGAACGACCTCTTACACCACATGCACCGCCTAGGTGGAATTTAAAAAAAGCCAACTGGAATATATACCAAGAGGAACTTGAGAATGGTATGCAACATACACGCCACCTGAGGATTAAAACATACACAAGACTAATCTACAGGAAACCATTGTAGATGCTGCAAACGAAGCTATTCGAATCATTATTGCAGGTAACATAAAACGAAAGAACTATTGGTTCAATAGTAATGAAGTACAACAATAAAACCACAGAGTCTACATGTTCAGAAAACATCTAAAGAGAAACCCACACCAGAAGGAAGAACTCTTCTATGAGTAGAGATATCTGAAACAAGACGAGTTTCTAGAGAACTGCAAGTTGGTTTGAGTGGTGTCAAACTCTAAATGAACATAGTAGTCTTGGCAGGATATGGGGCCAGATTTAAACCATATCAGGTCTACCAGTCCGACCACAGGCATGTATTCAACCACTGCAAGAGGCTGAGAGATTTGCTCTCCAATTTGCAGAAAGAGCAGCATTACATCAGATTCCTGCAATAATCAGGAGGCAGCAAGAACCATTAAAACAAGAGAGGTTGACAGCCATTCAAGAGAGCACAGCTACAAATAATGAAAGTAATTGTCCCTTCACCAAACAAGGTTGTAAGGACTTTGTACCAGGTGCTGATAACATTACATAACCAGTCATCGCATACACAGTTCATGCTGGAGAACAAGGGATATTGGACGTTGTCAATGCTTATTGGTAGCAAGGCAAACTACCGACTTTTGGAAGAAAGCAAACATCATTCCGATTCCGAAGCCGAAAGAACCTGGCAATTACTGGTCCATTTCATTAACATTATGCATTAGTAAAACTGCAGAACGGATAGTCTTAAATAGGCTACTGTGGAAGACTGGAGACCTGCATAAACACATATTTGGCTTCACTAGAAGAGTAGGTACTGCCAACTGCATAGTAACATTACTAGGAACAGTTAAGCCCGTTCTGGCTATAGTTATCTTCCTTGATCTACAAAAAGCACTCAAATTAGCCTGCAAACAATTTTACACACCTTAGTTGAAAAAGGTGTAAAGGGAAATATGCTAGCATGGATTCAAGATTACCTTAGTCACAGGTATGCCAGAGTAAAGCTGCAAGGACAAGTGTCGGACTACCAATTACATGAGAATGGGACTCCACAAGGAGGAGTACTCAGTCCCAATCTTTTTAACTTCCTTATGGAAGACCTCCTTACCATGACATTTGCAGAATAGGTTCAATTGCTAAGCTATGCTGATGATGTAGCATTAGTCGTCACAGGTCCTTCACTTTTAAATAAAGCACAAGGAGTGTTAGATAAAGTAATATCTGAATGAAGCCTTTTATGGCTAAAAATATCTGTACAGAAGTCTAAGGCAACAAGACTAGGTGGCAACACTCCAGACAGGCACCTACGCATTCAAGACATTAACCTTCAGTGGGTTTCACAATATCAATATCTCGGAGTGTGGATAGATTCTAAATGACATTCAACAAGTAAATTCAATCTGAAGGAGAAAGCAAAATCACGACTAAATATAATGCGAACAATCACAGGGGCCTGGTCTAGGAGCTGAACACAAAGTGTTAAAAATGTTTTATGTACACACTGTTCGTTCTCTAGTTGATTATGCAGCGCTCGCCTAACTCACTCTTTCTCCTGGCCAATGGGCAAAACATTGAGGTTATTCAAAATGATGCAATACGAGTCATAACAGGAGCTCCCAGATGGACTAAAATACGGAACCTATATCTAGAAGCTAAGCTATCATCGATTGAAATAAGGGTAAAAGGGATTGTTGCATGCATTCTGACTACGATATTGACTATACCAAGAATCAGTTCACTTAAAGATATAATCACTGAAACACTAAATCAGGACAGAATAATGTCCAATAGCAACAGGTGCACCCTTTGTGCAATTAACACTATCAATCCTTTCGATATCACATAGACAGTCACTGAGAGGGGTGTCGACGAAATGCATGCAGACTTCGTTATGGAAGCCCCTTGGTAATAGCTACTAGCAGACTTTAAGATTATGGCTCTTTTAGGCAAAAAGATCCAGACTAATCTTCATCTGCTATGTAATGTTCCACAAATGAATATAGAAGCAAACTTGGCATCTGACAGCTTCACATCCTTCACAGATGGATCAGTAGACCAAAAGGGATAAGAAACCGGGGCTACAGTTAAGGCAGGAAATTCTGTAGTTAGTTGGAGACTCTCAAAAGGGTGTTCAGCTTTACAAACAGAGATGCTAGCCATTCTAAAGGCTTTGGAACATGCTGTTACAGTATCGACACCGTTGCCGGAGTCTGGAGTATGGCTCCGGTTTCCTGCTTCAGTCAGAATGTGAGGTCGATGATGATAACTTCTGGTAGGTGGTGTAATGATATTAACGCCATCTTGGTTGTGGCTACAAGTTATAATTTCAATTACCCGGTGCATGGGTGTTATCCTACAGTCACCCGGTATACTGTCTAGTCAATGACGTTTTATGTTCACAGAGGTGACGTAAGGAGGCGATTGTGCTGAGGAGCACAATTCACTTTGGGCAGTCCAGTAACTCTTGACTTGGTCCTGTGAGAAAGCAAAGTGACCGACATCGGTTATAGCAGTGTGTTAGCTTCTGATTTATGCTGTATTGTATGGGCCAACGTACCCGGGATTGGCCAAGAAGAGTTACGAGTCGACAGTGGTGCATCTGTTGAGAAGCACTTTTAGTGAGTGACTAGAGACTTCTGCCAGGGTGCTAGCTACCCCTGTCTGTGATTATTTGAGACCCCTGTCAGCATGTGGCTGAAACCATCTGTCAGTGGGTATCTGGAGAGTGGAGGTGAGGTATTGGCACATTGCGATGATACTGTGTGTGTGTAAGCTGGCCCATGTTGAAGAAGGAGAACTCGCCTGTGTTTGCCATTAAGTTTGGACGACGTGTACCTGGAAGAGGATTCACAGGGATTTAATGAACGCTGCCAATGTATTGTGTCCTGAGTGAAAACGACACTTTGTAAATATGTGTGGTAATACTTTAATATAATATAATATATATATAGCGGTGAAGGTGTTAATATATTGATGAAGGTGTAATTGTGCATTGTTTGTCCCCACCCCCTTTATTCTTTGCACTACTTCTTGCCACAGCCAGTTCTTGAAACTTACCACCGACTTGGGTTGGATAAAGACGAAGAGGTTATAAAATGCATTAACCACAAGATCCCGGTTACTGGCCCAAAGTGGCCATAACACATGCTCTTGCTGAACACCGACAACATGTTATCATACATGCAGATTCAAGAGCTGTAATTGAACCCTTGCAACTAGAACACATATGTGACAACATCTATCTGAACACAAAGGTCATAGCATTAATGCAAACACTTAAGCGTCAAGGCTATTGAGTACCTATCAATTGGGTGCCAAGTCATGTGGGAATAATAGGAAATGACATTGTAGACGAAGCTGCAAAACTTGCAACTAAGAGAAGAAATGTAGACATTTACATACCACAGAGTCTATCACAGATTAAGCAAGAAATTAGAAATAAAGCAATGCAAAAGATCTGCCCACAACACAGCAGTTGGGTTGGATCTGGATCTGTGGGTTGGTACACGAATTTAACCAACTCTGAACCACTTATTTCGATGAAAGGGAGCAGTAGAGCAACAAAAGTACACCTAAATTGCATCAGGCTTGGATACCCATGTGCATGGGAAATAGACTTACTGCTTCCAGTAGATGAGAAGAAATGTCAGTGTTGTGGAGAAATGCCTGACAGACCAATGGGACATTATCTAACACAGTGCACAGTTACAAACCCAATATGAGTTCAACTTTGATTCAATAGAGCAGAAGTTGTTAAACACATGTGTCATAATCTTACTGAGGCCAACATACGAGTCATAAATACTCATTAACCCATTGTATGAACATTAGAGGCCCACGGTTGTTCAACGTCCTACCAGCGAGCATCAGAAAAATTACAGGAACAACCGTGGACATCAAGAGGAAACTAGATTGTTTCCTTCAAGGAGTGCCGGACCAACCGGGCTGTGGTGGGTATGTGGGCCTGCGGGCCGCTCCAAGCAACAGCCTGGTGGACCAAACGCTCACAAGTCAAGTCTGGCCTTGGGCCGGGCTTGGGGAGTAGAAGAACTCCCAGAACCCCATCAACCAGGTATCATTGAAGCCGTACTACTAACTATTCAGAAGATAAACTATATCAAACATTCCGTATGGTGTGATAGTTTAAAATATGAAACCTCCCCCAAAATATGTGATGGGACATTTATTGGTGATAATAAATTATAAAATACAGTCCACTCAAAAGTAATATATATATATATATATATAATCTCTTATAATTAAATCAATCACCAGTAGATTTCCCCAAACTGTCCATAGGTAAAAATGAGGCTGACACTGTCCACAGGTGATAATGGCTCTGACACTCTCCACAGGTTGAGGACCTCCGCAGGATGAACGAGCCCGTCAAGAGGCTGGTGGATGCTGGCCGGGTGATGGCCGTCCAGCAAGACCAAGATGGCCGCCGCTCCGCCAGAATAACCTTAGAAGACGGACAGCTGTACCTCCACCCACTACTGCGTCAGCCCACACCCGCCCACTCCTACACTCTCCAGGTAACTTTACTACTCCCTCTAGTCTTACTGACATTACGGCCTGAGTTTTGAAAACATATACCATTTTACTGTACAATTATCAGCAAGATTTATTATATTTTCTGCAGGAAAGTGAGGTTGTGGGCGTACTTGACCCCTCCTGCACCCTGGCGTTCCTTGACCTCTGGTGGGCGGGGTCAAAAAGAGGGCGGGTCACTATCCGGCTGACCCCTGACACTCCGCTGGCCAGACAGTTTGTGTTGTTGTGTACGGGCCAGCGGGGCCACACCTACCTCAACACAAAACTGTTGCGAGTGGTGGCCAAGGGTCGGCCGGGAGAATGGGTGTGGGGCGGAGACTACGAGAGTAATGATGGTCGAGGAGGAGCCCCACTGCTGCCTCACCTGGAGGGTCAGTACCGGGAGTCAGGCCGGGCTGGAGCTGTGTGGTGTGGGTTGTTGCCGACTGCTCGATTTTCCATCCTCACCAGGGACTGTCAGGATGGTGATGAGTGGTCACGTGTCTTCGGTGATGTGGTGAGTGGCCTAGAGGTGTTGAGGGCAGCAGTCAACCACAGTGACATCAGGGAGGTGTTTGTGATGGACTGTGGTGTTGTGCTGCCACTCTAGTTCACTGTACCATCACCATCACTACTGTGGTGTTGTGCTGCCACTCAAGTTCACTGTACCATCACCATCACTACTGTGGTGTTGTGCAGCCACTCAAGTTCACTGTACCATCACCATCACTACTGTGGTGTTGTGCTGCCACTCAAGTTCACTGTACCATCACCATCACTACTGTGGTGTTGTGCTGCCACTCTAGTTCACTGTACTATCACCATCACTACTGTGGTGTTGTGCTGCCACTCAAGTTCATTGTACCATCACCATCACTACTGTGGTGTTGTGCTGCCACTCTAGTTCACTGTACCATCACCATCACTACTGTGGTGTTGTGCAGCCACTCAAGTTCACTGTACCATCACCATCACTACTGTGGTGTTGTGCTGCCACTCTAGTTCACTGTACCATCACCATCACTACTGTGGTGTTGTGCTGCCACTCAAGTTCACTGTACCATCACCATCACTACTGCGGTGTTGTGCTGCCACTCTAGTTCACTGTACCATCACCATCACTACTGTGGTGTTGTGCTGCCACTCTAGTTCACTGTACCACCACCATCACTACTGTGGTGTTGTGCTGCCACTCTAGTTCACTGTACCACCACCATCACTACTGTGGTGTTGTGCTGCCACTCAAGTTCACTGTACCATCACCATCACTACTGTGGTGTTGTGCTGCCACTCTAGTTCACTGTACCATCACCATCACTACTGTGGTGTTGTGCTGCCACTCTAGTTCACTGTACCATCACAATCACTACTGTGGAGTTGTGCAGCCACTCAAGTTCACTGTACCATCACCATCACTACTGTGGTGTTGTGCAGCCACTCAAGTTCACTGTACCATCACCATCACTACTGTGGTGTTGTGCTGCCACTCTAGTTCACTGTACCATCGCCATCACTACTGTGGTGTTGTGCAGCCACTCAAGTTCACTGTACCATCACCATCACTACTGTGGTGTTGTGCAGCCACTCAAGTTCACTGTACCATCACCATCACTACTGTGGTGTTGTGCTGCCACTCTAGTTCACTGTACCATCACCATCACTACTGTGGTGTTGTGCTGCCACTCTAGTTCTCTGTACCATCACCATCACTACTGTGGTGTTGTGCTGCCACTCTAGTTCACTGTACCATCACCATCACTACTGCGGTGTTGTGCTGACACTCTAGTTCACTGTAACACCACCCATCACAATCATTGTTATATTACTATCACTGCTTTATCACCATCACTGCTATGTCACAATCACTGCTTTATCACCATCACTGCTATGTCACAATCACTGCTTTATCACCATCACTGCTATATCACAATCACCTCATCATCACTGCTGTCACTATTTCTTCACTACCACTGCTGTATCACTATCATCTCACTGTCACTGACATCACCATCACCTTACTATCACTGTTCTATCACCATCACTGTTATATAACAATCACCTCACTGTGATTGCAATATCACTATTACTATATATCTCCCTTACTTCATTCAATATCACTGCTGTCACCATGACCTCACTATCACTGCTATATCACCATGACCTCATTACCACAGCTATGTCACCATCTCACTATCACTGTTATCTCTTAGCATGCACACTTGGTATCATATACCAGCATGTGGAATAACAAACTGTTTATGTCAGCATCTGCAGCAGGTATCTGTATACATGACAACTGCAGCAGAGTCACTGTTCAACGATTCTTCACGGCGTGGATCGTATTCCAGGGACCTGCCCGAAACGCTACGCGTACTAGTGGCTGTACAAGAATGTAACAACTCTTGTATATATCTCAAAAAAAAAGAGTTGTCATGTATACATATTGCATTAAAATGCATAATTGTAACATATTGAGTTTTTCATTACCCAGAGTGTTATTTGTTGTCTCAACAAATTGTTAATAAAGTTGTAGTCACCTTTTCACAGGTACATTATCCAGAGTTGAGGCAGGTCTTCGCTCCCACTGCACCTGGGTGCCACTGTTCATAAAAATGCGGGCTGGAGTTTCTCCCTACAACACGGCCGTGCACCCGTGGAGAGTGAGGTGAGTTCGATCCCCTCAGCTGGGTCATCAGATAATCACAATCCATCAAAAAGTAACTCAGTGGTATTTCAATGGTTTATAGTTTAAGATTCCGAGATAGGTATAGAGGTGTGTGTCAATCAATTGCTATACTAGATCTACCAGAGAATGGAGGAGATAACATATACACAGGTAAAAAAAATGGGTTTACATAATAAAGTATACACTGGTCCACAGGTGATAATATCCACTGCACTGGTAAACGATGGCAACAGCCTAGCAAGTCGCATCTGTCAACTCTATCAGCTGGTCCATTTAAATGGTCATGAAACTATCACGTGTATAATGTTCTTTCCTCTCGTCAGCACATACATGTGTGTGTGTGTTTTATATATATATATATATATATATATATATATATATATATATATATATATATATATATATATATATATATATATATATACATATATATATATATATATATATATATATATATATATATATATATATATATATATATATATATATATATATATATATATATATATAAATATATATATATATATATATATATATATATATATATATATATATATATATATATATATATATATATATATATATATAAAACACACACACACATGTATGTGCTGACGAGAGGAAAGAACATTATACACGTGATAGTTTCATGACCATTTAAATGGACCAGCTGATAGAGTTGACAGATGCGACTTGCTAGGCTGTTGCCATCGTTTACCATATATATATATATATATATATATATATATATATATATATATATATATATATATATATATATATATATATGCGAACAAGCCTGAATGGTCCCCAGGACTATATGCGACTGAAAACTCACACCCCAGAAGTGACTCGAACCCATACTCCCAGGAGCAATGCAACTGGTAACTACAGGGCGCCTTAATCCGCTTGACCATCACGGCCGGACAAAGGAAGTGATAGCCAAGGCTATTTGAACCACTTCCCCGCCGGCAACTCGGATGGTAATCTTGGACATAGCATTTCACCAAATCACCTCATTCTTTGGGGCACACGTGAGGAACACAAATGCGAACAAGCCTGAATGGTCCCCAGGACTATATGCGATTGAAAACTCACACCCCAGAAGTGACTCGAACCCATACTCCCAGGAGCAACGCAACTGGTAACTACAGGGCGCCTTAATCTGCTTGACCATCACGGCCGGACAAAGGAAGTGATAGCCAAGGCTATTTGAACCACTTCCCCGCCGGCAACTCGGATGGTAATCTTGGGCATAGCATTTCACCAAATCACCTCATTCTTTGGGGCACACGTGAGGAACACAAATGCGAACAAGCCTGAATGGTCCCCAGGACTATATGCGACTGAAAACTCAAACCCCAGAAGTGACTCGAACCCATACTCCCAGGAGCAACGCAACTGGTAACTACAGGGCGCCTTAATCCGCTTGACCATCACGGCCGGACAAAGGAAGTGATAGCCAAGGCTATTTGAACCACTTCCCCGCCGGCAACTCGAATGGTAATCTTGGGCATAGCATTTCACCAAATCACCTCATTCTTTGGGGCACACGTGAGCAACACAAATGCGAACAAGCTTGAATGGTCCCCAGGACTATATGCGACTGAAAACTCACACCTCAGTGGAAGTGGTTCAAATAGCCTTGGCTATCACTTCCTTTGTCCGGCCGTGATGGTCAAGCGGATTAAGGCGCCTTGTAGTTACCAATTGCGTTGCTCCTGGGAGTATGGGTTCGAGTCACTTCTGGGGTGTGAGTTTTCAGTCGCATATAGTCCTGGGGACCATTCAGGCTTGTTCGCATTTGTGTTCCTCACGTGTGCCCCAAAGAATGAGGTGATTTGGTGAAATGCTATGCCCAAGATTACCATCCGAGTTGCCGGCGGGGAACTGGTTCAAATAGCCTTGGCAATCACTTCCTTTGTCCGGCCGTGATGGTCAAGCGGATTAAGGCGCCCTGTAGTTACCAGTTGCGTTGCTCGTGGGAGTATGGGTTCGAGTCACTTCTGGGGTGTGAGTTTTCAGTTATATATATATATATATATATATATATATATATATATATATATATATATATATATTTATACACAGATATATACATATATATATTGTGACGGGAAAGTGTTGGAGTGTTGATGTTCGGCAGTCCTCCAATGGCAGGTGTCAAAGCCTGGTCACACTTTAAACAAAAATATTGACTGCTTGCCTGTTGTCTGTGATAAGTTAGAGGGAGGAACACGTAAAACACAAAATATGAACAATGAAACTTTAATATATTTACTTTAAACACAAATGAAAATAAAGACAAATCTCGGGAAGTTAAATTACAGTTAAATAATAAAGAAAAATGCAAAGACAATTTGAAATACAAAATACAATGTTAAAATGGAGCTGAGAATATCGGCTATGGCTGAAACCTCCCTTCGTATACGAGCTAATGAGCGAGTATGCCAGAGAGAGATGTCATCCGTAAGAGCACAAGGAATATTCTGAAGTGGATAGCTGGTCAGGCTCAGACGTCGATTCGTGTAGAGGGCGCTGAGGTGCTGGGTGCAGGTGCGAGGCTGGCGAGTCACCAATCAGAAGCAGGCAAGCTGGTGAAGGGTAGTTAGCTGGTTTGATGACGAGCCGGCGCATGGAGGGTGTGTGGAGTGGGGGGACCTTGAATACGTTTTGCCTCCTGGTCAAAACATTTTGTGATACTGGTGACGTATCTTGAATATAGCATCTTATACTTGTGTCTTTGGCGTAACTTGAAGTAGGGAAGAGCAGGCTCAATCTCTCTAGAAAAAGATTATCGTCACAATATATATATATATATATATATATATATATATATATATATATATATATATATATATATATATATATATATATATATATATATATATAACTGAAAACTCACACCCCAGAAGTGACTCGAACCCATACTCCCAGGAGCAGCGCAACTGGTATGTACAAGACGCCTTAATCCACTTGACCATCACGACCGGACATAATGAGGTGATAGCCGAGGCTATTTGAACCACCCCACCGCCGGCACTCGGATAGTAATCTTGGGCATAGCATTTTACCAAATCACCTCATTCTTTGGGGCACACGTGAGGAACACAAATGCGAACAAGCCTGAATGGTCCCCAGGACAATATGCAACTGAAAACTCACACCCCAGAAGTGACTCGAACCCATACTCCCAGGAGCAGCGCAACTGGTATGTACAAGACGCCTTAATCCACTTGACCATCACGACCGGACATAATGAGGTGATAGCCGAGGCTATTTGAACCACCCCACCGCCGGCACTCGGATAGTAATCTTGGGCATAGCATTTTACCAAATCACCTCATTCTTTGGGGCACACGTGAGGAACACAAATGCGAACAAGCCTGAATGGTCCCCAGGACAATATGCAACTGAAAACTCACACCCCAGAAGTGACTCGAACCCATACTCCCAGGAGCAGCGCAACTGGTATGTACAAGACGCCTTAATCCACTTGACCATCACGACCGGACATAATGAGGTGATAGCCGAGGCTATTTGAACCACCCCACCGCCGGCACTCGGATAGTAATCTTGGGCATAGCATTTTACCAAATCACCTCATTCTTTGGGGCACACGTGAGGAACACAAATGCGAACAAGCCTGAATGGTCCCCAGGACAATATGCAACTGAAAACTCACACCCCAGAAGTGACTCGAACCCATACTCCCAGGAGCAGCGCAACTGGTATGTACAAGACGCCTTAATCCACTTGACCATCACGACCGGACATAATGAGGTGATAGCCGAGGCTATTTGAACAACCCCACCGCCGGCACTCGGATAGTAATCTTGGGCATAGCATTTTACCAAATCACCTCATTCTTTGGGGCACACGTGAGGAACACAAATGCGAACAAGCCTGAATGGTCCCCAGGACAATATGCAACTGAAAACTCACACCCCAGAAGTGACTCGAACCCATACTCCCAGGAGCAGCGCAACTGGTATGTACAAGACGCCTTAATCCACTTGACCATCACGACCGGACATAATGAGGTGATAGCCGAGGCTATTTGACTTGTACATATTTGACATGGTCTTGTACATACCAGTTGCGCTGCTCCTGGGAGTATGGGTTCGAGTCACTTCTGGGGTGTGAGTTTTCTGTTGCATATTGTCCTGGGGACCATTCAGGCTTGTTCGCATTTGTGTTCCTCACGTGTGCCCCAAAGAATGAGGTGATTTGGTAAAATGCTATGCCCAAGATTACTATCCGAGTGCCGGCATTGGGGTGGTTCAAATAGCTTCGGCTATCACCTCATTATGTCCGGTCGTGATGGTCAAGTGGATTAAGGCGTCTTGTACATACCAGTTGCGCTGCTCCTGGGAGTATGGGTTCGAGTCACTTCTGGGGTGTGAGTTTTCAGTTGCATATTGTCCTGGGGACCATTCAGGCTTGTTCGCATTTGTGTTCCTCACGTGTGCCCCAAAGAATGAGGTGATTTGGTAAAATGCTATGCCCAAGATTACTATCCGAGTGCCGGCGGTGGGGTGGTTCAAATAGCCTCGGCTATCACCTCATTATGTCCGGTCGTGATGGTCAAGTGGATTAAGGCGTCTTGTACATACCAGTTGCGCTGCTCCTGGGAGTATGGGTTCGAGTCACTTCTGGGGTGTGAGTTTTCAGTTGCATATTGTCCTGGGGACCATTCAGGCTTGTTCGCATTTGTGTTCCTCACGTGTGCCCCAAAGAATGAGGTGATTTGGTAAAATGCTATGCCCAAGATTACTATCCGAGTGCCGGCGGTGGGGTGGTTCAAATAGCCTCGGCTATCACCTCATTATGTCCGGTCGTGATGGTCAAGTGGATTAAGGCGTCTTGTACATACCAGTTGCGCTGCTCCTGGGAGTATGGGTTCGAGTCACTTCTGGGGTGTGAGTTTTCAGTTGCATATTGTCCTGGGGACCATTCAGGCTTGTTCGCATTTGTGTTCCTCACGTGTGCCCCAAAGAATGAGGTGATTTGGTAAAATGCTATGCCCAAGATTACTATCCGAGTGCCGGCGGTGGGGTGGTTCAAATAGCCTCGGCTATCACCTCATTATGTCCGGTCGTGATGGTCAAGTGGATTAAGGCGTCTTGTACATACCAGTTGCGCTGCTCCTGGGAGTATGGGTTCGAGTCACTTCTGGGGTGTGAGTTTTCAGTTGCATATTGTCCTGGGGACCATTCAGGCTTGTTCGCATATATATATATATATATATATATATATATATATATATATATATATATATATATATATATATATATATATATATATATATATATATACATATATATATATATATATATATATATATATATATATATATATATATATATAAATATATATATATATATATATATATATATATATATATATATATATATATATATATATATATATATATATGCGAACAAGCCTGAATGGTCCCCAGGACTATATGCGACTGAAAACTCACACCCCAGAAGTGACTCGAACCCATACTCCCTGGAGCAACGCAACTGGTAACTACAGGGCGCCTTAATCCGCTTGACCATCACGGCCGGACAAAGGAAGTGATAGCCAAGGCTATTTGAACCACTTCCCCGCCGGCAACTCGGATGGTAATCTTGGACATAGCATTTCACCAAATCACCTCATTCTTTGGGGCACACGTGAGGAACACAAATGCGAACAAGCCTGAATGGTCCCCAGGACTATATGCGATTGAAAACTCACACCCCAGAAGTGACTCGAACCCATACTCCCAGGAGCAACGCAACTGGTAACTACAGGGCGCCTTAATCTGCTTGACCATCACGGCCGGACAAAGGAAGTGATAGCCAAGGCTATTTGAACCACTTCCCCGCCGGCAACTCGGATGGTAATCTTGGGCATAGCATTTCACCAAATCACCTCATTCTTTGGGGCACACGTGAGGAACACAAATGCGAACAAGCCTGAATGGTCCCCAGGACTATATGCGACTGAAAACTCAAACCCCAGAAGTGACTCGAACCCATACTCCCAGGAGCAACGCAACTGGTAACTACAGGGCGCCTTAATCCGCTTGACCATCACGGCCGGACAAAGGAAGTGATAGCCAAGGCTATTTGAACCACTTCCCCGCCGGCAACTCGAATGGTAATCTTGGGCATAGCATTTCACCAAATCACCTCATTCTTTGGGGCACACGTGAGCAACACAAATGCGAACAAGCTTGAATGGTCCCCAGGACTATATGCGACTGAAAACTCACACCTCAGTGGAAGTGGTTCAAATAGCCTTGGCTATCACTTCCTTTGTCCGGCCGTGATGGTCAAGCGGATTAAGGCGCCCTGTAGTTTCCAATTGCGTTGCTCCTGGGAGTATGGGTTCGAGTCACTTCTGGGGTGTGAGTTTTCAGTCGCATATAGTCCTGGGGACCATTCAGGCTTGTTCGCATTTGTGTTCCTCACGTGTGCCCCAAAGAATGAGGTGATTTGGTGAAATGCTATGCCCAAGATTACCATCCGAGTTGCCGGCGGGGAACTGGTTCAAATAGCCTTGGCAATCACTTCCTTTGTCCGGCCGTGATGGTCAAGCGGATTAAGGCGCCCTGTAGTTACCAGTTGCGTTGCTCGTGGGAGTATGGGTTCGAGTCACTTCTGGGGTGTGAGTTTTCAGTTATATATATATATATATATATATATATATATATATATATATATATATATATATATATATATATATATATATATATTTATACACATATATATACATATATATATTGTGACGGGAAAGTGTTGGAGTGTTGATGTTCGGCAGTCCTCCAATGGCAGGTGTCAAAGCCTGGTCACACTTTAAACAAAAATATTGACTGCTTGCCTGTTGTCTGTGATAAGTTAGAGGGAGGAACACGTAAAACACAAAATATGAACAATGAAACTTTAATATATTTACTTTAAACACAAATGAAAATAAAGACAAATCTCGGGAAGTTAAATTACAGTTAAATAATAAAGAAAAATGCAAAGACAATTTGAAATACAAAATACAATGTTAAAATGGAGCTGAGAATATCGGCTATGGCTGAAACCTCCCTTCGTATACGAGCTAATGAGCGAGTATGCCAGAGAGAGATGTCATCCGTAAGAGCACAAGGAATATTCTGAAGTGGATAGCTGGTCAGGCTCAGACGTCGATTCGTGTAGAGGGCGCTGAGGTGCTGGGTGCAGGTGCGAGGCTGGCGAGTCACCAATCAGAAGCAGGCAAGCTGGTGAAGGGTAGTTAGCTGGTTTGATGACGAGCCGGCGCATGGAGGGTGTGTGGAGTGGGGGGACCTTGAATACGTTTTGCCTCCTGGTCAAAACATTTTGTGATACTGGTGACGTATCTTGAATATAGCATCTTATACTTGTGTCTTTGGCGTAACTTGAAGTAGGGAAGAGCAGGCTCAATCTCTCTAGAAAGAGATTATCGTCACAATATATATATATATATATATATATATATATATATATATATATATATATATATATATATATATATATATATATATATATATATATATATATATATATATATATATAACTGAAAACTCACACCCCAGAAGTGACTCGAACCCATACTCCCAGGAGCAGCGCAACTGGTATGTACAAGACGCCTTAATCCACTTGACCATCACGACCGGACATAATGAGGTGATAGCCGAGGCTATTTGAACCACCCCACCGCCGGCACTCGGATAGTAATCTTGGGCATAGCATTTTACCAAATCACCTCATTCTTTGGGGCACACGTGAGGAACACAAATGCGAACAAGCCTGAATGGTCCCCAGGACAATATGCAACTGAAAACTCACACCCCAGAAGTGACTCGAACCCATACTCCCAGGAGCAGCGCAACTGGTATGTACAAGACGCCTTAATCCACTTGACCATCACGACCGGACATAATGAGGTGATAGCCGAGGCTATTTGAACCACCCCACCGCCGGCACTCGGATAGTAATCTTGGGCATAGCATTTTACCAAATCACCTCATTCTTTGGGGCACACGTGAGGAACACAAATGCGAACAAGCCTGAATGGTCCCCAGGACAATATGCAACTGAAAACTCACACCCCAGAAGTGACTCGAACCCATACTCCCAGGAGCAGCGCAACTGGTATGTACAAGACGCCTTAATCCACTTGACCATCACGACCGGACATAATGAGGTGATAGCCGAGGCTATTTGAACCACCCCACCGCCGGCACTCGGATAGTAATCTTGGGCATAGCATTTTACCAAATCACCTCATTCTTTGGGGCACACGTGAGGAACACAAATGCGAACAAGCCTGAATGGTCCCCAGGACAATATGCAACTGAAAACTCACACCCCAGAAGTGACTCGAACCCATACTCCCAGGAGCAGCGCAACTGGTATGTACAAGACGCCTTAATCCACTTGACCATCACGACCGGACATAATGAGGTGATAGCCGAGGCTATTTGAACCACCCCACCGCCGACACTCGGATAGTAATCTTGGGCATAGCATTTTACCAAATCACCTCATTCTTTGGGGCACACGTGAGGAACACAAATGCGAACAAGCCTGAATGGTCCCCAGGACAATATGCAACTGAAAACTCACACCCCAGAAGTGACTCGAACCCATACTCCCAGGAGCAGCGCAACTGGTATGTACAAGACGCCTTAATCCACTTGACCATCACGACCGGACATAATGAGGTGATAGCCGAGGCTATTTGAACCACCCCACCGCCGGCACTCGGATAGTAATCTTGGGCATAGCATTTTACCAAATCACCTCATTCTTTGGGGCACACGTGAGGAACACAAATGCGAACAAGCCTGAATGGTCCCCAGGACAATATGCAACTGAAAACTCACACCCCAGAAGTGACTCGAACCCATACTCCCAGGAGCAGCGCAACTGGTATGTACAAGACGCCTTAATCCACTTGACCATCACGACCGGACATAATGAGGTGATAGCCGAGGCTATTTGACTTGTACATATTTGACATGGTCTTGTACATACCAGTTGCGCTGCTCCTGGGAGTATGGGTTCGAGTCACTTCTGGGGTGTGAGTTTTCTGTTGCATATTGTCCTGGGGACCATTCAGGCTTGTTCGCATTTGTGTTCCTCACGTGTGCCCCAAAGAATGAGGTGATTTGGTAAAATGCTATGCCCAAGATTACTATCCGAGTGCCGGCATTGGGGTGGTTCAAATAGCTTCGGCTATCACCTCATTATGTCCGGTCGTGATGGTCAAGTGGATTAAGGCGTCTTGTACATACCAGTTGCGCTGCTCCTGGGAGTATGGGTTCGAGTCACTTCTGGGGTGTGAGTTTTCAGTTGCATATTGTCCTGGGGACCATTCAGGCTTGTTCGCATTTGTGTTCCTCACGTGTGCCCCAAAGAATGAGGTGATTTGGTAAAATGCTATGCCCAAGATTACTATCCGAGTGCCGGCGGTGGGGTGGTTCAAATAGCCTCGGCTATCACCTCATTATGTCCGGTCGTGATGGTCAAGTGGATTAAGGCGTCTTGTACATACCAGTTGCGCTGCTCCTGGGAGTATGGGTTCGAGTCACTTCTGGGGTGTGAGTTTTCAGTTGCATATTGTCCTGGGGACCATTCAGGCTTGTTCGCATTTGTGTTCCTCACGTGTGCCCCAAAGAATGAGGTGATTTGGTAAAATGCTATGCCCAAGATTACTATCCGAGTGCCGGCGGTGGGGTGGTTCAAATAGCCTCGGCTATCACCTCATTATGTCCGGTCGTGATGGTCAAGTGGATTAAGGCGTCTTGTACATACCAGTTGCGCTGCTCCTGGGAGTATGGGTTCGAGTCACTTCTGGGGTGTGAGTTTTCAGTTGCATATTGTCCTGGGGACCATTCAGGCTTGTTCGCATTTGTGTTCCTCACGTGTGCCCCAAAGAATGAGGTGATTTGGTAAAATGCTATGCCCAAGATTACTATCCGAGTGCCGGCGGTGGGGTGGTTCAAATAGCCTCGGCTATCACCTCATTATGTCCGGTCGTGATGGTCAAGTGGATTAAGGCGTCTTGTACATACCAGTTGCGCTGCTCCTGGGAGTATGGGTTCGAGTCACTTCTGGGGTGTGAGTTTTCAGTTGCATATTGTCCTGGGGACCATTCAGGCTTGTTCGCATATATATATATATATATATATATATATATATATATATATATATATATATATATATATATATATATATATATATATATATATATATATATATATATATTGTGACGGTAAAGCGTTGGTGTTCGGCTGTTTCAAAAGCTGGGGGCAGGGCCTCGTCACATAACAAAAAAAAAGAGAAGTTTGTCCTTTCGTCTGTGGTAAGGTAATGGGAAGACACACAAAACACAAAGTATATAAACAATGAAATTTTAATTACTCTAGAAAACAAGACATGAATAAAGACAATCTCATAAAATTCAGAACAGGTCAACAAACAAAACAACATGAATAATTACTGGTAACGAAAAGTTACTCTAAGACAAGAATGCAAGTTAAAATAAATCAAATAAGTGAGGTGCTGGAATACTGGCTTCAAGCTGCCACCTCCCTTAGTACACGAAAGCCAAGGCTTAGTCTACTAGCGAGAGATGTCAACTCCAAGGAGCACAGAGATATTCTGAGGAGTACGGCATGCTGCTGCCCAGACGTCGACTCTTGGTGGTGGCGTGAGTGCAGGTGCGGCTAGACACCAGCCAATCAGCAACAGGCAGGCGGAGAATGAGCAGTTTGCTGGTTACGGCGGGCTGTAGCCGGTGTGTCGGGGTGTGCATGGTACGATTTGCTTCCTGGGCAAAACGTTTGGCGATACTGGTGGACGTATCTTCAATAGAGTATCTTGTACTTGAACGAGGTAAATATGTAAATATATATATATATATATATATATATATATATATATATATATATATATATATATATATATATATATATATATATATATATATATATATATATATATATATATATTTATATATATATATATATATATATATATATATATACCTAGTAGCTAGTACCTAGTAGCCAGAATGCACTTCTCGGCCTACTATGCAAGGCCCGATTTGCCTAATAAGCCAAGTTTTCCTGAATTATTATATTTTCTCTAATTTTTTTCTTATGAAATGATAAAGCTACCCATTTCTTTATGTATGAAGTCAATTTTTTTTTATTGGAGTTAAAATTAACGTAGATATATGACCGAACCTAACCAACCCTACCTGACCTAACCTAACCTATCTTTATAGGTTAGGTTAGGTTAGGTAGCCGAAAAAGTTAGGTTAGGTTAGGTTAGGTAGGTTAGGTAGTCGAAAAACAATTAATTCATGAAAACTTGGCTTATTAGGCAAATTGAGCCTTGCATAGTAGGCTGAGAAGTGCGTTCTGGCTACTAGGTACGACATATTGTTGGGGGTTTCACCTCTCTATTATTCTCTACCCTTACTCTGGGGGTAAGCAATAGTTATGCTCAAGGTAACTCACCGTAGCCCTGCAGGTCTTCCCTCGATCCTCACGGCGCCACTGCACGCCAGGAGAGTCTCCCAGTCAATCTTAACGGCCTCTTATTAAGAAAGAGTGAGAACACGACTCGATCACATCGACTGTCGTGTGCCCTCCCCAACAATAGGGCTCTACGGTTAATCACAAGGTCGCCAATTGGTGTTTAAGGTGGCCAATAACACCATCAGTGGACTGGTGTATTCAGTGGTAGCCTTGGCAAGGTCACACTCAAAGATCAGGAATCAGGCAGGTACTTATTGTTATCACTCTATGCTTACAGGTATAGTATAGCCACAAGATCAATGGAGGGAATGATAAAAACACTAAGATAGTTTTGTATTTTACTTAAAATGTATGAAAGATGTCACAAGGCCACACAATAATCGATAAATCAACTGATCCTGACTCGGCCGGTAATTCCCACGGATATTATGCGACCGCAAGAGGGCAACACTCTCCCCTCCTCATCAAGTGTCAAGAACAGCTGATCGCAATGGTCTCTCCGCGCGAAATTTGCTTGTTTGCTAGATTCACGCGCGCGGTTTCTTTAAATTCTCCAATATTACTAGAAACTCGCACACTCTATATTGGCACAAATAAACCGAATTACTTAGTTACACTGTACTCAGGCTCAAACAGTCTTTTCTACAATCAATTCTACAATGATTCACTGTAATGGTCTTACACTGTTATTTATCCAACAATATATAATGAAATATTAACACGGGAGTTTTCAGTACTTTCTCTCGTGGGCGATAACGCAATGATTCACTGTACTCACAAATGATTATTCACTGAATGGACATAGACATATATATGGTATATAAATCAATCATCAATACATGGAAAATAAATAGTTTCTGGGCACATAGCCTAACCTCCAAATACTGGCATAATATTATATATAATTCACCACTATATGTTCATATCAAAATCTATAGAAAGATATACACAACACAGTAAATTTATCACTGGTTCTTGGTGTCTGTACACACCAATAATCAACATGAATATTACAAGCACTCTTGATAGTACTGTCTAGCACACTGGTGCTTTACCATGACATGGGTGAGACTTGCTCACGACATATAAAATCTTCGGGCTAGATAATATAGCCAAATAATATAGCTAACTAAAGGGGAATGGGGAGGGAACTAGAACCACCTACTTCACCCTATCCTCCGATGAGAGTCGAGATGTAGCTCCTGGTCCTCGTGTCGGGAACGCCCCCACACTACACGTCGTCGTGTCCTACCAGAGCCTCTCGTCGTCCCACCGTTTAGCGCGTCGTCTCCGTGCCTCCTCACTGCAGGTCCGTCCTCCTTCTTGACTTCTTGAAGGTTGGAGTCGGTCTCCTGGCCGTCGTCTTCTCCCAGCAACGGCTGTCGCCTACGTCTCAGCTACAGTCGTTCGGTTTCCCCAAATAGTCCTCTCTTCCTCAGCTACCCAGTGGCTCTGTCAGCCACTACGCTGTCACGAACTGGTGAATTGCCACAGACGTCAACATACGTCACTGCACGGCTTCACTGCTACTGGCACAGTACCTGACTGGAGCACTTGTTGCTCATATAACCGTCAATTCCCTCTTCTGGTTCAACACATGAACTAGGGAAGACTTCTCAGAGTACTGGCGGACTTCAGGTGACGCGTAAATCCACGGTAGTGGGAAACAGCTGTCCGACAGACAGGACCACTCGTCGCACGTCCGACCTCTATGACGTGTCGTGTCTGACTGCTGGCGCCAGCCCGGCGCGCTGGCCGGACCCCCTTCCTTCGTGACGTCACTTTCGCCACGGGAGGTTTTCATTGGCTCCCAGTGCCACATTGCTGTCGGTGACCAATCCGGTGCCACTGACGTCACACGGTTTTGGCGGGAGATCAGGGAAGCCAGCGCCATCTTGGCTCCCTAAAGGGCCTAAACCACAGGCCAAAATATCACTATTTCACAAATTTCTCGGCTCTCCGAGAACACTTCACTCTCTCCCATATATCAAATGGTAGCCTGCAACGTAGAGAACGCTTGGGAAAAGCAGACATGACTCTTACTGCAGGCGTGGGAGAATTATAAGGGGGGGAACTCCGTCACAATATATATATATATATATATATATATATATATATATATATATATATATATATATATATATATATATATATATATATATATATATATATATATATATATATATATATATATATATATATATATATATATATATATATATATATATATATATATATATATATATATATATATATATATATATATATATATATATATATATATATATATATATATATATATATATATAAGAACATAGGAACAAGGTAACTGCAGAAGGCCTATTGGCCCATACAAGGCAGCTTCTATCTATAACCACCCAATCCCACTCATAAACATGTCCAACCCACTCTTGAAACAATCGAGGGACCCTACGGTAATTGGCTCCACAAATCAACAACCCTGTTACCGAACCAGTATTTACCCAAGTCTTTCCTAAATCTAAACTTGTCCAATTTATACCCATTGTTTCGTGTTCAGTCTTGTGTTGATACTTTTAATACCCTATTAATATCCCCCTTTGTTATGTCCATTCATCCACTTGTAAACCTCTCATGTCACCCCTAACTCTTCGCCTTTCCAGTGAATGCAAGTTTAGCTTTGTTAATCTTTCTTCATATGAAAGATTTCTAATTTGGGGAATTAACTTAGTCATCCTACGCTGGACACGTTCAAGTGAATTTATATCCATTCTATAGTATGGCTACCAAAACTGAACTTCATAATCTAAATGGGGCCTAACCAAAGCAAGATATAGCTGAAGAACAACGCCAGGTGTCTTGTTACTAACGCTTCGATTAATAAATCCCAGTGTCTTATTTGCCTTATTACGAACATTCAGGCATTGATCCTTTTGTTTTAAATTCTTACTAATCATAACTCCCAGATCCATTTCGCAATCCGACTTCGCAATCTCAACACCATCAAGCTCGTATCTTGTAACTCTATCATCATTACCTAAACCTCAGAACTTTACATTTATCAGCATTAAACTGCATCTGCCAATATTTTGACCATTTCAAAACCCTATTTAGATCAACTTGAAGAGATAGTGAGTCTTCTTACGTGTTAATTTCTCTACCGATTTTTGTGTCATCTGCAAATTTGCAAATGTTGCTACTCAAACCTGAATCTAAATCATTTATATATATTATAAACAACAGAGGTCCCAGGACAGAGCCCTGAGGTACTCCACTAACAACATTATCCCACTCTGAATTAACCTCATATATTAACTCTCTGTTTCCTTTGGACTAGCCATGCCTTAATCCAACTTAATATAGCACCCCCAATACCATGAGCCTCTATTTTTTTAATCAGTCTTTCATGTGGCACTGTATCAAAAGCTTTGCTAAAGTCAAGGTATGCAACATCACAATCTTTACCACTATCAACTGCCCCAATTATGCTGGAATAAAAAGATAACAAATAAGTTAAACATGAACAGCCATTTGTAAAATCATGTTGCGACTCATTTATTAATTTATGTTTTTCAAGATGAAGACGAATTGTATTTGCAATTATCGATTCAAGTAACTTTCCCACAATACACGTTAGGCTAATTGGCCGATAGTTTGACGCAAGTGATTTATCTCCTTTCTTAAAAATTGGTACCACATTAGCTACCTTCCATGACTCTGGCACTCTACCTAACTCTATTGATTTATTAAATATGGTAGACAGTGGCTCGGAAAGCTTCTCTCTGCATTCTTTAAGCACCCTGGCAAACACTTCATCCGGCCCTGGGGATTTGTTTGGTTTGAGTTTAACTATTTGTTTAATTACATCCTCCCTGGTAACTGCTAAACTAGTCAACATGTCCTCGTCCCTACCCACATATACTTGTTCGGCTGAAGGCATATTGATAAGTTCCTCTTTAGTAAATACAGATAAAATATTTATTAAAAATACTACTCATCTCTTCATCATTATCTGTTATTTGACCTGTCTCAATTTTTAATGGACCTATCCTCTCCATAATCTTTGTCCGGTATAACTGGAAAAATCCTTTAGGATTTGTCTTTGCTTACTCTGCTATGCGAACTTCATAGTTTCTTTTTGCTTTCCTTATCTCTTTTTTAGTATGTCTAACCAGTTGTACGAATTCCTTTTCTAAATTGACTTCCCCATTCTTAATCCTTTTGTACCACGCTCTCTTTTTACCTATAAGGTTCTTTAAATTATTTGTTATCCACTTTGGGTCAATAGTATTCGATCTATTCAATTTGTATGGTATACTATGTTCCAGTGCTTTGTTTAGAATATTCTTAAATAAGTTATATATTAAATCCACATCGAAATCCCCTTTTGCGTCACCTATCGCTTGGTTCATGTCTCGCTCTAAGACCGGCCCCTACCCCATACCCAAGACTTTCCAATCTATTTGACCCAAAAAATTTCTTAGGCTATTACATAAGAACAAAGGCAATTGCAGAAGGCCTATTGGCCCATACGAGGCAGCTCCTATTTATAACCACCCAATCCCACTCATATACTTGTCCAACCCGAGCTTGAAACAATCGAGGGACCCCACCTCCAGCACATTACGCGGTAATTGGTTCCACAAATCAACAACCCTGTTACTGAACCAGTATTTACCCAAGTCTTTCCTAAATCAATTAAATTAAAATTAAAATCATAAAATAAAAATAAATCATAAAATAAAAATTAAAATCAGCTTTTCGAAAATCTGGCACTTTAACAGAATTTTCTCCTACAGGTCTATTCCATTCTATGCTAAATCTGATTTGTTTATGATCACTGTTCCCTAGCTCATTCCCTATTTCGATGTCCTTAATTTGTGTTTCCCTGTTAGTTAACACTAAATCTAAAATATTTTTTTCCCGCGTTGGTTCCTTAATGTGTTGAGTAAGAAAGCAATCGTCAATTAATTCTAGAAAATCTTCTGCGTCATTATTCCCTGTTTTGTTCAACCAGTTTATTCCACTAAAATTAAAGTCACCCATGACATAAATACTGTTAGATCTAGATGCTCTAGATATTTCATCCCATAGATGCTTTGCTTCCATTCTGTCTAAATTTGGTGGCCTATATATAACTCCTATTATAATATTATTTGCTTTTTCGTTTAATTCTATCCAAATAGTTTCTGTGTGGCTCAGTTTTGATTCCCTCTCTCAGACTACATTTCAAATTGTCCCTAACGTATATGGCTACTCCCCCCTCCTCGTTTAATATATCTATCTGTGTGAAATAGTTTAAATCCATTTATTTAATATTAAGCTAATAGTTCTCTATTTTCTACATTCATCCACGTTTCGGTAAGTGCAATAATATCTATTTTTTCTGTGCAGACAGGAGCATTTAATTCGTTAATTTTTGTTCTTAGACTTCTACTGTTAGTGTAATATACCCTAAGTGAATTGTTATTTTGAGGCCCTTTTCTTTCCTTGATCATTTTGCCAATTCTTTTCTCCCACGAACACATACTTTTATTACCTCTTTCCTCCAAATCAATTCCCATACCACTATCTACTAACAGTTTAAACCCAAACAAACACCTCTAACCACTGGTTCCAACGAGTTCCCAACAGCAACAACCCCAGCCCTGGATAGATGCACCCCATTACGAGCATACATTTCATTTCTTCCACAGAAGTGTTCCCAGTTGTCTATGAAAGATATTGCATTTGATTTGCAATATATTTCCAGCTGGCAATTGACACCAAGTGCCCTCGACATCCATTCATTTCCCACTCCCTTTCTTGGAAGAATGCCACATATGATCGGGATTCCTCCCTTGCTTTTAACTAATTCAAATGCTGTCCTGAATCTCCTTATAAGTTCCTCACTCCTAACTCGCCCAACATCATTACCCCCTGCACTAATACAAATAATGGGTTTGTTCCCATTTCCCGTCATAATATTTTTCATGTTTCCAACAATATCACCAATTCCAGCTCCCGGATAGCAAACCCTTAATCTGTTCCCCCTATCTCTGGCACAAAACGTTCTGTCTAAATACCTCACCTGGGAATCTCCCACAACCAAAATTCGCTTCGAATATCCCTATTAATATCCCCTTTGTTGTGTCCATTCATCCACTTGTAAACCTCTATCATGCCACCCTTAACTCTTCGCCTTTCCAGTGAACGCAATTTAAGCTTTGTTAATCTTTCTTCATATGAAAGATTTCTAATTTGGGGAATTAACTTAGTCATCTTACGCTGGACACGTTCAAGTGAATTTATATCCATTCTATAATATGGCGACCAAAACTGAACTGCATAATCTAAATGGGGCCTAACTAGAGCAAGATATGGCTTGAGAACCACACCAGGTGTCTTGTTACTAACGCTGCGATTAATAAATCCAAGTGTCGGATTTGCCTTATTATGAACATTTATGCATTGATCCTTTTGTTTTAAATTCTTACTAATCATAACTCCCAGATCCCTTTCGCAATCCGATTTCGCAATCTCAACACCATCTAGCTCGTATCTTGTAACGCTATGATCATTACCTAACCTCAGAACTTTACATTTATCAGCATTAAACTGCATCTGCTAATCCTTTGACCATTTCAAAACCCTATCTAGATCAACTTGAAGTGATAGTGAGTCCTCCTCCGAATTAATTTCCCTACCGATTTTCGTATCATCGGCAAATTTGCAAATGTTGCTACTCAAACCTGAATCTAAATCATTTATATATATTATAAACAACAGAGGTCCCAGGACAGAGCCTTGAGGCACTACACTTACAACATTTTCCCACTCTGACTTGATTCCATTTATACTAACTCTCTGTTTCCTTTGGTATAGCCATGCCCTAATCCAGCTTAATATAGCACCCCCAATACCATGAGACTCTATCTTTTTAATCAGTCTTTCATGTGGCACTGTATCAAAAGCTTTGCTAAAGTCAAGGTACACAGCATCGCAATCCTTACCACTATCAACTGCCTCAACAATGCTAGAATAAAAAGATAACAAATTTGTTAAACATGAACGGCCATTTATAAAACCATGTTGCGACTCAATTATTAATTTATGTTTTTCAAGATGAAGACGAATTTTATTTGCTATTATAGATTCGAGTAACTTTCCCTCAATAGACGTTAGGCTAATTGGTCGATAGTTAGACGCAAGTGATCTATCTCCTTTCTTAAAAACTGGTATCACATTAGCAACTTTCCAAAACTCTGGCACTCTGCCTGACTCTATTGATTTATTAAATATGGTTGACAGTGGGTCACAAAGCTCCTCTTTGCATTCTTTAAGCACCCTGGCAAACTCTTCATCTGGCCCTGGGGATTTGTTTGGTTTGAGTTTTACTATTTGTTTAAGAACATCCTCCCTGGTAACTGTTAAACTCCTCAACCTGTCCTCGTCCCCACCCACATAGACTTGTTCGGCTGAAGGCATATTGTTAAGTTCCTCTTTAGTAAATACAGATACAAAATATTTAATAAAAATACTACTCATCTCTTCATCACTATCTGTTATTTGACCTGTCTCAATTTTTAATGGACCTATCCTTTCCCTAGTCTTAGTACGATATAACTGAAAAAACCCTTTAGGATTTGTCTTTGCTTGCCCTGCTATGCAAACTTCATAGTTTCTTTTTGCTTTCCTTATCTCTTTTTTAACATTTCTAACCAGTTGTACGAATTCCTGTTCTAAAGTGACCTCCCCATTTTTAATCCTTTTGTACCAAGCTCTCTTTTTACCTATAAGGTTCTTCAAATTCTTTGTTATCCACTTTGGGTCATTAGTATTCGATCTATTCAATTTGTATGGTATACTACGTTCCTGTGCTTTGTTTAGAATATTCTTAAATAAGTTATATATTGAATCCACATCGAAATCCCCATTTACGTCACCTATCGCTTGGTTCATGTCTCGCTCTAAGACCGGCCCCTACCCCATACCCTAGACTTTCCAATCAATTTGACCCAAAAAATTTCTTAGGCTATTAAAATCAGCTTTTCGAAAATCTGGCACTTTAACAGAATTTTCTCCTACAGGTCTATTCCATTCTATGCTAAATCTGATTTCTTTGTGATCACTGTTCCCTAGCTCACTCCCTATTTCGATGTCATTAATTTTGTGTTTCCCTGTTAGTTAACACTAAATCTAAAATATTATTTTCCCGTGTTGGTTCCTTAATGTGTTGCGTAAGAAAGCAATCGTCAATCAATTCTAGAAAATCTTCTGCTTCACTATTCCCTGTTTTGTTCAACCAGTTAATTCCACTAAAATTAAAGTCACCATGACGTAAATACTGTTAGATCTAGATGCCCTAGATATTTCATCCCATAGATGCTTTGCTTCCATTCTGTCTAAATTTGGTGGCCTATATATAACTCCTATTATAATATTATTTGCTTTTTCGTATAATTCTATCCAAATAGATTCTGTGTGTGGCTCAGTTTTGATTCCCTCTTTGAGACTACATTTCAAATTGTCCCTAACATATATAGCTACTCCCCCTCCTCGTCTAATATATCTATCTGTGTGAAATAGTTTAAATCCATTTATTTGATATTCAGCTAATAGTTCTCTATTTTCTACATTCATCCACTTTTCGGTAAGTGCAATAATATCTATTTTTTCTGTGCAGACAAGAGCATTTAATTCATTAATTTTATTTCTTAGACTTCTACTGTTAGTGTAATATACCCTAAGTGAATTGTTATTTTGAGGCCCTTCTCTTTCCCTGATCATTTTGCCAATTCCTTTCTCCCACAAACACATACTTTTATTATCTCCTTCCTCCAAATCAATTCCAATACCTCTATCTACTAACAGTTTAAACCCAAACAAACACCTCTAACCACTTCTTCCAACGAGGTCGCAACAGCAACAACCCCAGCTCTCGATAGATGCACCCCATCACGAGCATACATTTCATTTCTTCCATAGAAGTGTCCCCAGTTGTCTATGAAAGATATTGCATTTGATTTGCAATATCTTTCCAGCCGGCAATTGACACCAAGTGCCCTTGACATCCATTCATTTCCCACTCCCTTTCTTGGAAGATTGCCACATATGATCGGGATTCCTCCCTTGCTCCTAACTAATTTAATCGCTGTCCTGAATCTCTGTATTAGTTCCTCACTCCTAACTCGTCCAACATCATTACCCCCTGCACTAATACAAATAATGGGTTTGTTTCCATTTCCCGTCATAATATCATTCATGTTTCCAACAATATCACCAATTCCAGCTCCCAGATAGCAAACCCTTAATCTGTTCCCCCTGTCTCTGGCACAAAACGTTCTGTCTAAATACCTCACCTGACAATGTCCCACAACCAACATTCCCATCAATTCTCCCTTTTCCTTTCGAGCAGTTTGAGGGACCTGCGCTTCAATGCTCCTCGTTACTTTGTCTTTGCTACCTCGTTGAACAACAGGTTCAACATAGCACTCGTCCTCTAATACGTCAAATGCGTTAAAAGTCCTTAGGTGTAGGCTATTAGTTGTCAGTTTTGCCAAGGTCTTCTTATGACTCCTGTCTTTCACAACTTGCCAAGACGAGGTCTTCTTATTATTGGACCCGTCAATCCTTCTTAATGAGGTCCCGTCAACACTGGCCTCCTCCTTCGTTTCCTCCCGAAGTCTCAGCCGTCGTACCTCCTCCCGCAGGGAATCCATCTCTGCTCTCAGAGCTCCAACCAGACTCACCAAATCCTTCACTAATCCTTCCATTATTGCAATAATAATGTTATTAGAATCAGAGCTCCAGCTAACACAACCTCTCACTGTGACTGCACCTGACTGGATGCAGTCACAGTTACTTGTATGCTTTGTCAAATGCGTTTTCAAGGTACGTTTATGTTCAAAAATTTTCATGCATTCAGAACATTGATAGGGCTCTTCGTGAAATTTTAGGTGTAATTAAAAAATTAAAAGAAAATAGCTTTTACCACGATGACACCTTTCTCTACTTTCGTTAATGACAGCCACATCAACAAAGAATACTGTAAATCCTCAACAACCGCCTCAGTTATTACCCCAGCCGCATGTTGCAGAGTTGAGAACAGCTAACAGGATACATGAAGATTCTTACTGGGGTTCAATAACAACTACTCATGAGCAGAATAATAATAAGAATACAGAAATAGCACCAAAAAAAGTTAAAGTTGGTAAGAAAATGACAAATTGGGCAATTTCTTTTATGTATCTATCTTTTTTCATTGGTTTGATAGTCACGTTTTATCTGCTAGGAACAAATATTTTTAAATCATTAGTGTCATTATTAATTTGCATTATTACTCTTTTATTAATTACATTTATATTAACCTATCATCAATATCAATACAAATCAATTGTTTCTTATGCCCAGAAAATAGCCCCTCCAGCTAAACAACTTATAAATTTATTAAATTTCATGGCACTTATTATTTTTGCTTCCTGATTCTCATCGTCAATTTACACTTACAGTTTCCCCTCCACTTAATAGTGAGACACCACTCACCACATAATATTATTAATAAGAATGGAAAGACAGTACTTGCTGCCAGTACTGAACCCAAACCACCATCATCCATCACAACATGCAGGGAAAAAACCAGGCCTGAGAGATGGCAATAAATATCCACCTAATATACGAGTTGTGAATACAGCGCATACAGAGACCTGACTTCGTTATGTACAGCAAAAGTTTAAAAATGAGCAAGGATAATTTAGACAATTATTTTATCGAGTTTAAGGATGATCTGAATTACCTCTTTATATTATCTGTTAGATTAGGGACCTGCCCTAAACGCTGTGCGTACTAGTGGCTTTACAAGAATGTGAACGCATCATGCTATGTACTCTCATAAACCAAATGTAACTTATTGCATATAAAATAAATAAATAAATTATAGACGACGTTAATCTTTCAACTATAGACATTGCCATTGGCTTATCCCAATAAAAACATCCAACAAATATTTGTATCCATCACTCTTTAAAAAAATACATTTTAAATAACAGGTAATGTGATATGTATCACGTTAACAATAGGAAGCATTATGAAATAAAATCACATAATTCCCATATCTCTTTACATCTCTTAATATCATTCCAATCGCATTGTTAAGGATTTTTATAGATGCACTCAATAATTTAAAAAAGAGTTGGTGTCTTGGAAAAGCATGTAGGCACATTAAAAATAATAATTTATGGTTCGTTTGCATTAAAAAACACAAGATCGTTATAAAATATTACGTCTATTATGTTTCTCTTAATATCATTCTAATCGTATTGTCAATGATTTTTTTAAAGATGCACTCAACATTGTAAGATGCAGTTGGTGTGTTGGAGAAGCTATTAGGCACATTAAAAATAAATATTTTTGGTTCGTTAAGAGAGAGAGAGACCCCAGATAAGAGATTTCATGAAATCTGAGGGTTGAAAGGAATTGTTTTGTTGGTCAATGTTTGGTGAGGCTTTGGAAAACTTAGAGTGTAGAAAGAAAAGTATCAGAGTACCTAATAGATGGAATACATTACGCAGTGATGAGGTGGAGGCAGACTCCGTATACAGTACACAGTTTCAAATGTAGATATGATAGAGCCCAATAGGCCCAGGAATCTACACACTAATTCATTGACAATTAAGAGGTGAAATCAAAGAGCCGAAGCTCGATTCCCCCAAACACAACTAAAGAGTTACACCCACACACCCACACATATTGGATGAAAATAAAATTTCAACCAGTATATATGTAACTACTCTTTCTATTTCCTTTTTTAGTAATTACTAAATAATAATATTATATTATTTGCTTAATAAAAAAAAAAGAATAAGAGCTTAGTTATATATATATACTGTATACAGTTATGTAGGCCACAAAGCTAATTTAGACTGGTGGAAAGTTTTTCTCCACCAATGGGAAAGGGTTAAGGTCACCTGGTGTTCACGTGATCAGATGAATCATCATAGAGGATGAGCCAGACACAATTATTAGATGTGAGATCATCCTGTCAACATGAAGTGACAGTAACCTGCCTGCCCAAAATCCAATCGCATTGTTAAGGAATTTTATAGATTCACTCAATATTATAGGGTGAAGTTGGAGTGTTGGGGAAAGCTATTAGGCAAATTAAAAATAATTGTTTATGGTTCATTTTATTTAAAAAATCCAAGATCGGTATAAAATAATAGATCCATGAAACCTCTCTGAATATCATTTCAATCGTATTGTCAATGATTTTTTTTAAAGATGCATTCAACATAATAAGGTGCAGTTGGTGTGTTGAGGAAGCTATTAGGCAAATTAAAAGTAATCATTTATGGTTCGTTTACATTAAAAAAAACACAAGATCGTTTTAAAATATTAGATCTATGAAACCTCTCTTAATATTGTATCAGTCGTATTGTCAATGAATTTTTTCAAAGATGCACTCAACATTATATGATGCAGTTGGTATTTTGGGAAAGTTTTTAGGCACATTAAAAATAATATTCTATGGTTCGTTTTCATTTTGAGATTTCATGAGTTTCTCTAGAAAAAACACAAGATCGTTATACAACATTATATCGCTTTATCTCTCTCTTAAATCCGATGTTTGGCGAATAAGCTACATTAGGCGGTGCTATTTCTAGGGTATTCATACTGTCTTTGTATATATCTGAAAATATATCTATATTTTCTGATTTTGAGGTATTCATATATGGATCTATTATTTTATTGGGATATAAGCCAATGGCAATGTCAATAGTTGAAAGATGAAATATCTTTGGGATGAAATATCTAGAGCGTCTAGATCTAACAGTATTTATGTCATGGGTGACTTTAACTTTAGTGGAATAAACTGGGTGAACAAAACAGGGAATAGTGAAGCAGAAGATTTTCTAGAATTAATTGACGATTGCTTTCTTACGCTACGCATTAAGGAACCAACGCGGGAAAATAATATTTTAGATTTAGTGTTAACTAACAGGGAAACACAAATTAATGACATCGAAATAGGGAGTGAGCTAGGGAACAGTGATCACAAAGTAATCAGATATAGCATAGAATGGAATAGACCTGTAGAAGAAAATTCTGTTAAAGTGTCAGATTTTCGAAAAGCTGATTTTAATAGCCTAAGAAATTTTTTGGGTCAAATAGATTGGAAAGTCTTGAGTATGGGGTGTGGGCCGGTCTTGGAGCGAGACATGAACCCAGCGATAGGTGACGTAAAAGGGGATTTCGATGTGGATTTAATATATAACTTATTTAAGAATATTCTAAATAAAGCACAGGAACATAGTATACCATACAAATTGAATAGATCGAATACTATTGACCCAAAGTGGATAACAAATAATTTAAAGAACCTTATAGGTAAAAAGAGAGCTTGGTACAAAAGGATTAAGAATGGGGAAGTCAGTTTAGAACAGGAATTCATACAACCGGTTAGAAATGATAAAAAAGAGATTAGGAAAGCAAAAAGAAACTATGAAGTTCGCATAGCAGACACCAAAGTCAAATCCTAAAAGTTTTTTTTTCAGTTATATCGAACTAAGACTAGGGAAAGGATAGGTCCATTAAAATCTGAGACAGGTCAAATAACGGATAATGACAAGGAGATGAGTAGTATTTTTAATAAATATTTTATATCTGTATTTACTAAAGAAGAACTTAACAATATGCCTTCAGCCGAACAAGTCTATGTGGGTGGAGATGAGGACAGGTTGACTAGTTTAGCAGTTACTAGGGAGGATGTAATTAAACAATTAGAAAAACTAAAAGCAAACAAATCCCCAGGGCCGGATGAAGTGTTTGTCAGGGTGCTTAAAGAATACAAAGAGGAGCTTTCCGAGCCACTGTCTACCATATTTAATAAATCAATAGAGTCAGGCAGAGTGCCAGAGTCATGGAAGATAGCTAATGTGGTACCAATTTTTAAGAAAGGAGATAGATCACTTGCGTCAAACTTTCGGCCAATTAGCCTAACGTCTATTGTGGGAAAGTTACTTGAATCAATAACTGCAAATACAATTCGTCTCCATCTTGAAAAACATAAATTAATAAATGAGTCGCAACATGGTTTTACAAATGGCCGTTCATGTTTAACAAATTTGCTAACTTTTTATTCCAGCATAGTTGAGGCAGTTCTATTAAAAAAAATAGAAGCTCATGGTATTGGGGGTGCTATATTAACTTGGATTAGGGCATGGCTATTCCAAAGGAAACATTAGTTAGTATAAATGGGGTTAAGTCAGAGTGGGATAATGTTGTTAGTGGAGTACCTCAGGGCTCTGTCCTGGGGCCTCTGTTGTTTATAATATATATAAATGATTTTGCCGATGATACGAAAATCGGTAGGGAAATTAATTCGGTGGAGGACTCACTATCACTTCAAGTTGATCTAGATAGAGTTTTGAAATGGTCAAAGGATTGGCAGATGCAGTTTAATGCTGATAAATGTAAGGTTGTGAGGCTAGGTAATGATGACAGTTACAAGATACGAGCTAGATGATGTTGAGATTGCGAAAGGGATCTGGGAGTTATGATTAGTAAGAATTTAAAACAAAAGGATCAAAGCATGAATGTTCGTAATAAGGCGAATAGGACACTGGGATTTATTAATCGAAGCTTTAGTAACAAGACACCTGGTGTGGTTCTTAAGCTATATATTGCTCTGGTTAGGCCCCATTTAGATTATGCAGTTCAGTTTTGGTCGCCGTATTATAGAATGGATATAAATTCACTTGAACGTGTCCAACGTAGGATGACTAAGTTAATTCCCCAAATTAGAAATCTTTCATATGAGGAAAGATTAACAAAGCTTAAGTTGCATTCACTGGAAAGGGGAAGAGTTAGGGGTGACATGATAGAGGTTTACAAGTGGATGAATGGACATAACAGGGGGGATATTAATAGGGTATTAAAAATATCAACACAAGACAGAACACGGAACAATGGGTATAAATTGGATAAGTTTAGATTTAGGAAAGAGTTGGGTAAATACTGGTTCAGTAACCAGTATTATTTGTTCTTATGTTAAGATTAACGTTATCTATAATGACGGGATTATTTAGATCATCCTTAAACTCGATAAAATAATTGTCTAAATTGTCTTTGCTCGTTTTTAAACTTCTACAGTACATGCTGGAGTCATTAATATGTTTCTTTATAGCAATATTAGTAAGATTGGGAGATGTGATATTATTTAACTGAGGAAATGTGTCTGGTTTATTCAGCTCTCCGGGTTTCTGCGTCGCTGTATGCGATGTATTTACAAATCGTTTATAAGGTGGATATTTATTGCAATCTTTAAGGCCTCGTTTTAATTTTTCGCATGCTGTGGTGGATGATTGTGGTTTGGATTCAGAACTGGCAGTAAATACTGCCTTTCCATTCTTATTAATGATAAGAATATTATGGGGAGTGGTGATACACTCACCATTAAATGGAAGAAAATCTTTAAGTGCATTGGGATAATCTGATAAAGCAATAGCTAAAGCCAGAAAATCGTGCATTCGATGTGTGGACAAGGGTTCATATTAAGGAAAATTTGTTCGATTCAGATATAATCTACTCCCATCATTTTCTGTTGATGAAATTGTTTTCATTTGTAAACGTCGCTGAGATTGGATCAGTTGAGAATAGTATATGTTTAATACGGAATTTACATCAAAGAGTTTTAGTAGAACTTCACTGTGTTCTTTATTTCCTGCCTTAACAAATTGGTCAGGTGGGTTACTTATTAATTTATTTCTGTCAATTGATGATGTTGATAATGATGTTATTGGATCTGCTATATTCTCTTTGTAATAACCATTAGCAAGGTAATTAGGAAGAGCTTTCATGAATTTCATATAGGCTATCATTTGACGATCAATGTCACCATCATTACAAACATCAGTTTCATTGTATCGACCCAAATCACTTTAACTCCCTGGTCTGTAAGATTAGACGGCATAGCTAACATCTGTAAAAAAGATCTTTGAATCAGGGATGAGAATATTACACAATATTATATATATATATATATATATATATATATATATATATATATATATATATATATATAATATATATATATATATATATATATATATATATATTATATATAATATATATATATATATATATATATATATATATATATATATATATATACATATATATATATATATTATATATATATATATATATATATATATATATATATATATATATATTATATATATATATATATATATATATATATATATATATATATTATATATATTATATATATATTATATATATATATATATATATATATATATATATATATATATATATATATATATATATATATATATATATATATATATATATATATATAAGTAGAATGAAGATAAGAAAACATTGATTGATTGATGAAGATTAAGCCACCCAAAAGGTGGCACGGGCATGAATAGCCCATAAGTGGTGGCTCTTTTGAGCCATTACCAGTTTCAAGAGATCTGTGGAGGCGCAACTGAACCTGGTTTGACGGGAGATGTCTTCCGGACCAAATGGTGAGAAAACAGATTGATTGATTGATAAAGATTAAGCCACCCAAGAGGTGGCACGGGCATGAATAGCCCGTAAGTGGTACAATTTTTTTTCTCAGTATTCTGAGGTTGCATTTAACCATCAGGCTGTTATCGTGGGGGAGGATACTGCTTCACAGTCTTTATGAGGGTGTCCAGCTGCTGGACACCTTTGTTGACCAGGAGAGTGGCTGTGTTGATGGCTTCAGGGTGGCCACTGCATGATTCAGGAACTCTTAAAGCTCTTCTAAGGTCGTTGGTTGCTTCACATTCCAGAAGATAGTGAAGTAATGGCTTTTCTGTGACAGTTTGGCAGAAGATGCACTCTCTCTGTCGGGGTTCACCAATCTCCCAGTTGCATCTGTAACCTAGACGTAGTCTATATAACCTAACTGCTATTTCCCTGTGGATTCCTTTTGGGATATTTAACCTTTCTAATTTGGTTGCCTGAAGATACCATGTTGCAGATGGCGAACCTTCTGCTATTCTCTGGTGTAGGTCAGCTTTGTTGAGATGTGAGAGTTTTTTGGTGATGATGTTTTTTATGTTCTCTAGGCTGGGTTGAATTGTTTTATGTATCACTGGATGACGAGTTGCCAATTTAGCAATTTCATCAGCTTTTTCATTTAATGGGATTCCAATATGGGATGGGATCCAGTTTAAAGTTATGTTGAGTCCTTTGCCTTTAGCGACTGCTCCAAGATACAAAATGGTGGTAATTATTTCCACATTATCTTTCCACTGTTTTTGTCCTAGTATTTGAAGTGCAGCTTTTGAGTCTGTTTATGATTGCATTTTGAGTGTTTTGTGCAATCACATATGCGAATGCCTGTTGTATGGCGAACAGCTTAGTTTGGGTTGATGATACTAGTCCTCCCAGTCTCCAATATGCCTGTACGCTGGCCGTGCAAAGAGCAGCGCCAGCACTCTCATATTCTGTGTCCACCGATCCGTCTGTGAAGATGTGGGTGGCTCCTGTTACTGCTATGCTATACATTTGCTCTTCTATTATGCGCCTTAGGATTGTCGGATCATAGGCAGCCTTTTTCATTGGGAGACTTTCTATTACTATTTTGAAAGTAGGCTCTTCCCACGGCGCGGAAGGAGTGTAATTTGGGTGTGGATGATCACCCTCTCTATGAGAAAACATTGCTGATCAGACCTTTATATCCGCCTGGGCAGATCATCTGACCACCAAAAATAAGTGGAGGAAAGGAATTATAAGAAAGAAGGTAACTGCAGAAGGCCTATTGGCCCATGCGAGGCAGCTCCTATTAATATCTCCAAGTGTCATACGTGTTAAATGATTGCTATATTGTTTCGACGTGTTATTTTGAGGCTTAAATAGGGATCCAACTTGTACATACCGGGGCTCACATTAAGGCTGTTGTTACAATGTTTGATCAGAGCTGACTCGATCACGTTTCGTTCAACAAAATTCCTTACTTTTAACAATACATTTTGCCCCTGTGAAGTCGATAGAATGATTACATAAACTGGAATGTAAATACAATGCCCTGGAGTGCTGGGCTGTACGAATAGCATATGAATGCTGTTTTAAACGCGAGGAAAGAGATTTACCTGTCTGGCCTATGTAAACACATGCACAGTCATTACAAGGGATGGAATACACAACCTGCTACAGACGAGGGTGAGTTCTTAATTAACATGGACTTAACTGTATTATCATTTTTGAACACTAGATTAATATTAAGGTTCTTCAGGGCTGGGGCAAGATTTACTAGACCATCAGAATATGGTAATACCAACGAATTTTTCAGTTCTGGTTTAGACTTAGTAGTCTGTTTGTAGAAAGTCTGTTTTGCTTGACCAAACGCAAGATCCAAGATCGATTTTGGGTATTTTAACTTCTTCCCAATTTCAAATATATTTGATATTTCTTCATTGAAAAATTCCGGACTGCAAACTCTCAGTGCTCTTAGAAACATACCAGAAAAAACTGCCCGCTCGACCTGAACATGATGATTTGAATAGAAATGTACATACGAGCACACATTGGTAGGTTTCCTATACACATTGAATTTGAAATTCCTACCAATTCTATGAATCATGATGTCTAAAAAAGGCAGAACACCATTCACTTCGTTCTCAATTGTGAATTTAATTGATGGAACCAGCGAATTAATTTGATTGAGAAAATCAGTTTTGTCATGGTTAACCGGCCACAGGCATAAAATATCGTCAACCTATACCAAAGCAAATTTGAGGGTAAAATCCTGGGAAGGATATTTGTTTCAAAACATTCCATGTACAGATTGCTCAAAACAGGGGAGAGGGGATTACCTATCGCCATGCCAAATGTTTGTTTATAAAATGAATCATTAAAGCTGAAATAATTATCTTTAATGCCCAATTTTATAAGTTCAATAATAGTGTTAGTAGGCAAAGTTAAATTATACCTTGGGAGTAGATCCCGTAAGAATGACAACAGATCATCAATAGGAACCCTAGTGAACAGAGCCGTCACATCAAAACTCACAAGTTTAAAATCATAATTTAATTTCAAACTAGACAACTTGTTAACCAAGTCCAAGTTGTTTGTTATGTGTGAGTTGGAAATGGAACCTACTACTAGAGACAAGACTTGGACAAAGCCATTTGGAAAGTCTATATGCCACAGATCCAACAGAACTAATAATAGGTCTTGCAGGATTATTGGGTTTGTGTGTTTTAATAAGCCCATATAGATATGGGAGAGAAGGGGAACGACTTAAAAACTTAGGAATCAACTCCTTATCATTCTTGAGCACAGTTTTAAGAGTTTTGTTGAAATGAGCAATAACTCTTTCAGTAGGGTCACTATTAACAGGTAAGTAAGTGTCTCTGTCCTCCAATAACTGGTTCATTTTTTGGACGTAGTCTTCTTTGTCCATGATGAAAACAGCATTGGATTTATCAGCTTTAGTGATATGTAGAGAGTTATCTTTTTTGAGGGTTTTGAACGCTCGCATAAACCTCTCTGGACAATTAGGCACAGTACCCTTAAATAAAGAACCGTACACCATTCCCTTGCAAATATTGATGTCATCAGCTGAAATCTCACTAGATTTCTCCAAATTGCAAAAACTTTTGGCAATATTTACATAATTCACATCTTTATTCGATATGGAGAAATTCAGACCGTTACCAAGAGCAGTCATCGTATCATTATCAAGTTGTTTACTAGAGAGATTAATAACGAAGTCCGTTTTGGCGTGTTTATTCCAATCACTTTGTTGAATAAGCTTATTTAATTTTGAATCAAGGTTTGTACTTACATTCCTGCAGGCAGATCTCATAGCGGTGTAACAATAATCCATCATCGGGCGATTCCATTCCAAAGGTACAGCTTGTGAAAATGAGTACTTATGGCTGTTCAACACTTTAAAACATTCCCGTACTTCTAATTTAAGCAAATCAATATTTTTACCAAGCACTAAGCGGGAAATCTCATCAAACGGTCGGTCAGCTAATTTAAGCACACTGTTGGAGGATAGGGAGCGGGGAAGCACTTGTTCACTGAGACATTTTCCACGTAAACAAGTTGAAGAACGTGATATCAGTAAATTTAAGATTTTAGCCTAAGGCACTCTATCCTTTTGAGATTTATAGCCTAAAACCCAGTTTTATTAAAAGCTGTTTTCTCATTATATATATTTAAAAAACATTAATATGCAGTATATATATGGGCAAACTATACCTGATTTAGTAAATATAACTAATACAAACTTCTATACTTTTCCTCCATCATTCTATTCCTCACCTTTCAATCAAGATATGACAAATATTACTGCTTGCGTGAGTATTTTAATTCAAAAATTGTATAGTGAGGCAAATGTGAAACATGCAAATTTATATATAATAGAAAATAATAATACTAATACTAATAATAATAATACTAATAATAATAATACTAATACTAATAATAATAATAATAATAAACCACAACCAATGAATTTATATCATGTAAATTCATATGTGGAAGCAGGTTTACTAACAAAAAATAAGCAGTCATCTAAATTAAAAATAAAATTTACAACTGATACCGGTGAAATAAAAGCGAATTTAACTATTTAACATTTTGTTATGTCTATGCAAATTCGTGGGATGATATTTTAAATCATGAGGATTTTAATGAAAATATTACATTAGGATAGATGATGTGGTGGTAGCTGTGGATATAATATTGGTGGTTGAGTTTACTCCACACTTGTAGGGCCTCTAACTTCCTCTTCTCATTTAATTCTCCCTCCCATCCAGTAGTGACAAAGAATTATTAATCATCAGAAACGTCAAAATATAGAATATCCCTTCCCTCTCTCTAATTTTATATACACATCAGAAATTTGATTTCAACATGTGAGTCAGAAAAAAATATTTAAACTTTTAGGAAACAAACTTCTTCCCATTTTTCTGTTGATAAATCTTTGATTCGATACTTATTCAGAAGGAAGTTAGTTTAACCTTAAATATTAATCACATGCGTAATATTTAATATTCGAGGGCAGACAATAGGTTAAAGGAGGTTAATCATCACGATTCGATAATTAGGCTGTGCCACATTAGGTACAACTTCTCCACAGGGTATATATATAACTATATAATTTTACAGTATTTTTACAGGAACTTCTTTTCCACAGCTCATAAAACGGAGGAAAGGGTCCTGAAAGATATTGTTAATAGAAACGTTATCCCTACAGACAAAAATCAGAGGATACAACTGACGATTTACTATAAAACCAGAAAAACGGTCAGCCTACTCATGAGAAACTCTCCAGACACAAAGCAGAACGCTTTAAAAGAGACCAACGTCGTCTATGCCTTCAAATGCCCACTTGGGGACTGTAAGCTCAAAAAAAACCCAGTATATAGGCAAGACAACAACATCTCTTTCTAGGCGTTTAACGATGCATAAGCAACAGGGCTCCATTAAGGAACATATAATCTCTTCCCACAACCAAACTATCGCCAGAGAAATCCTAGTAAACAACACAGAAATCATCGATAGGTACAGCGATAGCAGACGGCTTGACGTTTGCGAGGCACTGCACATTAAGAAGTCAACACCAGCAATCAACAGCCAATTAATGCACAACTATATTCTACCCACCTCAAGACTCCGCTCCAATATAGAAGCATCAAGAAATATGGACCAATAGGCTTTCTACAATCACTTCCATTTCAATACCCATTGTTTCGTGTTCTGTCTTGTGTTGATGAAATTAATACCCTATTAAATACCACCTCACCCCATCCACCTCACTCAAATGTAGATATAAACAAATCGGAGATATGTAAGTTCTACTCAGTTGTGTATGTGTAAAGTCTTTGAAAATGTAATAAGTTTTACGAAACGCGCTCAAGTGTCGCGTCAGACTAGAAATAAAAATGAATTTTGGAGAATTGATTTTGAATTACCTCCAACAGTGAAAAGAAATGTACGAAAGATTGAGAAAATTCGTGTTAGAATTATTAATCTTACTTTTTCGGTCATATTTAATAATATATATATATATATATATATATATATATATATATATATATATATATATATATATATATATATATATATATATATATATATATATATATATATATATATATAACTGAAAACTCACACCCCAGAAGTGACTCGAACCCATACTCCCAGGAGCAACGCAACTGGTATGTACAAAACGCCTTAATCCACTTGACCATCACGACCGGACAAAATGAGGTGATAGCCGAAGCTATTTGAACCACCCCCACCGCCGGCACTCGGATAGTAATCTTGGGCATAGCATTTTACCAAATCACCTCATTCTTTGGGGCACACGTGAGGAACACAAATGCGAACAAGCCTGAATGGTCCCCAGGACGATATGCAACTGAAAACTCACACCCCAGAAGTGACTCGAACCCATACTCCCAGGAGCAACGCAACTGGTATGTACAAGACGCCTTAATCCACTTGACCATCACGACCGGACATGTCCGGTCGTTGATGGTCATGTTCGGCGTTGCTCCTGGGAGTTATATATATATATATATATATATATATATATATATATATATATATATATATATATATATATATATATATATATATATATATATATATATATATATATATATACACAATTATTAACAATTACGCACATTATATATATAATGTGTATATATATATGTGTATATATATATATATATATATATATATATATATATATATATATATATATATATATATATATATATATATATATATATAATCATATAGTGTCATTGAGAAAGTTCATAGGCGCCGTGATGCGGGTTCGAACCTATACAGTGAGTGTTCCCAGGCACACGCCCTAGCCAACTAGGCCATAACATGGTAAAAAAGATTGCAATCTGGAGTTCTACTGAGCTCTATTTTTGTATTAAAAATAATAATGTAAAATAAATGACTTAACAATATCAATGTCTTCTTCACTGTCATCTTCATCAATCAGAAATCCCAAAGTAATAAATATTATTTTTTTGAATTAACGATTACATTACCTACACATTTCTCATAATGCAGTAGCAAATCAAAATGGTCATCCCCTCATTTTTTAATTATATTAACCACAATTATGGTTGCGTTATTTTTTTTTTATCGGTCTGAAACATTATTTGATCCTCGATAATGACCAAGTTTTTACAATAAACTATTACCAAAAATATATCCTTAAAAATTTAAATAATGTTTAAAATGTCAAAAAGAAGAAAATTATTTAAAAGAATGTGCTTTTACTAACATGCCTTTTTCCTATGATAGTTGGTCTTGGTGTAATAATACCCTGAACAATAATAAGTATGATTATTATTACTTCCCACTACACGACACCAAGGTTTTTTTTTTCAAATAGTTACCAATTTCCACAAATACTGCAGACAGATATATAAATCACTCGTTAATCATAATGATTATGATGGAGGAAAATGTCTACTATGTCAACTACCTGGTCTCTTGCTCTTAGGTTATGATATCGAAAAGCAAAAGAAAGGTATAGTGTCATTTTAATTTTTCACCTTTGATTTACCGTGCAACTGGGTTATATCAACTTCGGTCTCTGCCTTTTCTGAAATGGTTACCAATCTAGGTTGGATTGCAACTACAATACTCAAACCTAAATTACAACCTGTTTTTAATTCACCCCACGTGATTAATGTGGTGTTGTGTGTTGCTGAAGAAGTCTTGGTTGTAGGGTTGATATTAAGCAATTGCTTGGTTACTGACTTTAATACTTAAACTGATACATGACTAGCAGCTTCCAACCTGGTGGGTGTCCTGTTCGCTTTCTTGTTGTTTACCTCTACTGCTGGCGTCTGAACCGCAGCACATACAAACGGATGGTGCCATTTTCTATGAACATGACATCCCTCCTTTTCTTTAAAAAGAATGAATACAGGATGTCTACCATGCTTGTAGCACAAAGCAAAGTTATTGACACAAAGTAAGTTATTAACATATCAAAAGATGTTGCATACATTTAACATTAATTAAGCACAGAACGAATTTAAACAACTTAATCTTTACCAGTCAGTATTTCAATGTTAAAAATACAAATGCAATGTTAAACAAATATGAAAAGAACCTGTACAACAAAGTTACAAAATATTGAAAGAGAGATGTGCATTATTCGAACAATATTAAATTTAATTTAGCATAATCATTAAAAACTTTGCATTACATTAGAACACAATTAATCATCAAATCGCGTAGGGCGTTTAACATGACGTTTAGGACGAGAGTCCTTAATTTCAAGAATATCCCTTGATGAATTGTTTATTGAGTTATAAGTCATTTTTTCTTTATCGTTTGTACGACTTTGCACTTCATCATTTTCTATACTAGTTGGAATCACTTTGAAATAAGCCATATTACATGTTATACTATGATATCTATTACTCGCTGTTACCATAGTTCCTTTTACACTAATCACTTTATATGGTTTTGTATCATACGGCATATCTAGCTTTCCCTCTTTTTTTTTCTTTTAACTAGAACGGTGTCTCCAACCTTTATGAATTGTTCCTTTGCACGTTGATCATGATCAATTTTCATTTTGCCCTTGGCTAGTGCATCCTTCTGAGCGAGACGTTTATCCATTATCTCGGCTGGCAAGACAGGTAGTGCGATCCTCATAGGACGTCCAAATAATAGTTCGCCAGGCGACTGGCCCAGTGTTCCATGCGGTGTTGCATGGTAGTTCCTGAGAAAAGCATACATAGCTTGTTTCCAGGATCGTCCTTCGGCATGAGCACAGCGTACCGCTTTCATGAGAAGTTGCATGAATCTCTCGACTCTTCCATTTGCTTGAGGATGTAGTGGCATCACACGGCGGTGTTTGAATCCAATATGCTCAGCAAAGTTGACGAAGTCTTGTCCATTGAATGGTGGTCCATCGTTTGTCCTGACAACTTCAGGAATGCCAATGTTTGAAAAGATCTTGTCGAGTTTCGGGATGTGGCCTTTGCAGATGTGGAAGTGATGATTTCTACTTCTGGATAACGTGAGTGATCATCAATGACTACCATCAAGCACTCTCCAATGAACAAATCCACAAGGGCCGTGACGAGCATTCGAACCTGCGTCCGGGAGCATCCCAGACACTGCCTTAATCGACTGAGCTACGACAGGTAAAAGGGTTGAAACCGAACTTCTACTGAACTTACTGGATCCCGTAGCCTCTCCGAGGCACAAACCAGGATTTTACACAACCCCCCCTGCACCGAGCTATGTCAATAGGCCGATCTCTCTCTTCGCCCTTACATCATCACACACAGAGATCACACTAACGTGATGCATCAAATCCACAAGGGCCGTGACGAGGATTCGAACCTGCGTCCGGGAGCAATCCCAGACACTGCCCTTAATTGACTGAGCTACGACAGGGTAAAAGGGTTGAAACCGAAGTTCTACTGAACTTACTGGATCCCGTAGCCTCTCCGAGGCACAAACCAGGATTTTACACATCCCCCCCCCTGCACCCGAGCTATATCAATAGGCCGTTCTCCCTCTTCGCCCTTACATCATCACACACAGAGATCACACTAACGTGATGCATCAAATGAACAAATCCACAAGGGCCGTGGGCGGGACTGCGTCACAGGTTACAGAGTGTACATATTCCTCGGCAACTTGCTGATGCTTGGTGGTGGTGAAACTGTTGGCAGGATGTCGACTGATGTAATCAGCAGGATTGCCTGCACCCGGCTTGTATTTCACAGTGAAGTTGTATGGTTGCAGACGAAGAGCCCATCTCTCAATGCGAGCTGAGTGGTTTGGACTTTGGATTATTGAAGATGGTCTCCAACGGTTTGTGGTCAGTGACTATCGTGGTGAAGGGGTGCACCAAGCAGATACACATTGAAGTGTTCACAGCTTCGGTTCACAGCTTCGATACACATTGAAGTGTTCAATACAAGAGCAAGAGCTTCCTTCTCTGTCTGACTGTATCGTTGCTCAACATCTGTGAGAGAACGGCTGGCGTAGGCAATTACTACTCTGGAATCTGGTTGACCAGGTTTGTGTTGGGCTAAAACAGCACCTAAACCAACAGGACTAGCATCCATCGTTAACTCAGTGTCCATTGATGGATCAAAGTACGCAGCAGTCGCATTCTCTACTAGTGCATCTTTCATAGCATCAAAATGCATTTTGCTCGATATCACTCCAGTACCATGATGCATTTTCTTCAGGAGCTCACGTAGAGGTTTCGCAATGGTAGCAAAATCTGGAATGAAGCGAGAACAGTAGTTTGCCATTCCCAGAAAACTATGTACTTCAGTGGATGTTGAAGGAGGTGCAGCATTCTTTATATCTGCAACTTTCTTAGGACCTGGAGACAGACCTTTGTCACTAAGTACATGTCCAAAGAATTCAATTTTATGTTGATTGAACTCACACTTTGCTCGGCTTAGCGTCAGATTCTTTTCTCGTAAGCGTTGCAATGTTGCACAAAGAGCTTTGTCGTGTTCAGCTTGGGTACGGCCATAAACAATGATGTCATCAGACATGTTGTCAGCATTAGGTATATCTTGCAATACCTGGCTGATGATGTGCTGGAATACCTCAGCAGCACTGTTAATACTAAAACTCAGGCGCTTGTACCTATACAGACCTCGATGTGTCGTAAACGTTGTGATGAAGCGACTCTCATCATCAAGTTCAAGCTGATGATAGCCCTTGTTCAAATCTAACTTGCTGAATACAGTTGCACCATTCAGGTGGTAGATCATATTATCTACAGTGGGTGTAGGATGGCGTTCACGCATTATTGCCTTGTTGGGAACACGCATGTCCACACAGATGCGTATCTCATCTGGATTCATCGGCTTGGAGGAGTGACAATTGGGCTTACCCATGGTGTTGGGCCTGTTTACTGATTCAATGATATCTAGTTCCATCAGCCTATCCAGTTCGGCATCGACTTTCTTGCGAGTATGGAATGGCTGTCGGCGATGAGGTTGGGCAACTGGAATTACATCTGGGTTCATATACAGATGTACTTTGCTATCAGTATAACAACCTATGGATTCATATCGATTCAGAAAATTCAGCAACATAGCATCAGCATTGTTTGCAGATTCCACTGCTAGAGCATTAGAAAGCTGAAGTAGCCCTAATTTGTTTGATGTCTTGTAACTGGGTAGAGACTCCTTTGCATTCCTAACAACATTGAATGTAGTAATGAGCATTGCACTCTTTGACTTAATCTCTGCAGTGAAAGTTCCAATCACTGGCAAGGTTACCTTTGAAGCATAGGCAGTGGCTTTGCCATTAAGGTTCTCAAGCTTTGGGAACTGTTTTTAAATTTCTCATAGTGGCACTCAGCAATGGTGTCAATGTTTGATCCAGTGTCAATGAGAACTTTGAGACAAATACCAGCAATGTATACTATAGTGTCTGGGTTGTTTGGAAGATCATTCCATTCTGTGATTGCTTGTACTCCATAATATAATCACATTCACTGTCATTCGAGACTGGTTGTAATGACATGTTGTCTCGTGCATTATTAACATTTTTGATATGAGGTGCAATATTGCGTTTACCACCTCGACCCCTATGACCTGATCCTCGTACAGTGCGTTATTCACTGAACCTGATCCTCATACAGTGCTTTTATTCACTGACTGGTTTCTTGAGTGCGGAACGACACATAGCACCAAAATGACCTAGTTTTCCACACTCATAGCACTTCTTACCTGAGCAGGATAAACATTACCTTGGTGTGGGTAGTCTCCTCCACAATTGTAACATTTATTGTTGACACCCTCTGAAGTGGGTCGTTGTGACTGCTTGAGTCTTGTTTCATGACCCTAGTTGTGATGTGGTTCTCGGCTCAATTTGCTGTTAGGTTTGCCATGATATCTTCTTTGATCACGGTGTCCTCCCCGAACCCTACGAACCGCATCACTGTTAGTAACAGTGGCAGAACCGTTGTTGGCACTGCACTCCATGACACGAGCATCACGTGCAGCATCTTCCATTCGAGGAGCCATATCCAGTATCTTGGTAAGAGAACTTTCATCATCAACAAGTTCTAGAGCTCTTCGAAGGAGACGTGTAGAAGTGCATGTTTCAATTATTTGCTTTTTGATTTTTTTGTCAACATCAACAAACTCACAATGGGCTGCTAAACCCTGCAGACGTGTGTGGTAATGATCCACAGTTTCATTAGAGTGTTGTTTTGCACTCCAGAATGCATAATTTCCATTGAAGTGTTTTGTCTTGGTTTGAAGTGCTCAGTTAATTTGGCTTTGGCAATGTCATAATCTTTGGCACCACCAGTGTCTTTCAGTGTGTCAAAGATGTCACAACTCCAGCACCTATATAATGAAGTAGAAAGGCACGCTTTCTTTCAGCACTTTTAATGTCTGAAACTATCAACAATTTTTCAAACCTTTTAAGCCATTTCGTCCACCTCTGTGACAGGTTTGTCTGGTCACAGTCAGGATCAAATGCAGGAAACTGAGGTACATTTGCCATTTTTACTGTATAAATGTAAACTTATCACTTAAATGTTCCTCAGAATACTAAACACTTACTGCAATGTATATGTTAGTTAAGAATTCACTGTTTGTTTGCCATTGTTTGTTAAGACCAGAGGCGCAGGGAAGCAAATTCAGCTCCTAAAATTTCTCTTGGACGAAGTGTTATGGAGATCAAAGTGTTCTACCATCATCAACACGCTGTCAACATAAACAAGGGAAGTGTTCTACCGAAACCCGTTTATCAAATCATTTCTGGCCAGTTAATGTTAGGTAGATAAGGGTGAACTGGTTAGAACGCGAACCAGCCTCTTAATAAAGGTAATTAAACCTTGGTCCTTATTATTTAATATGCAGTGTTTTCTCTGATATAGCTGTCATATATTAGGATTCCGGCTTTATAGCTAGTGCCCTTTGAATTTTGTGGAATCCATGAATTTTGTGGAGTTAATTTCGCGAGGTCACTAATAATATTTAATACTTCTTGATAATATTAGAAGTTTCATAGAGACTAATTAAGAGGCTATCATCAATAATTGTGAATATTATTTCTCCAAGTTAGTTTAGTTCATTTATTATGCACCCCATACCCATCTTGTGGGCGGTAGTGGAAAGGGTTACAGAGGCACATAATGGGCTCAGGGACTGAACCCCACAATTCATTTAGCTAAGCAAGTTACAATCTTGATGAGCTAGACACAAATACAACAAAATTATTAAGGATGGTAACAGAGTCCATTTCATGTGGTCTCCATCTCATGTTGGCCTCCGAATGCATGATAGAGCTGATAAGTTAGCCAAAGAATCTGCCTTTAAAGGAGCCGTTGAGTGTAACCTTGGATTGTCAATGAGCAATCTGAGAGCAGCAGTACACCGAGAACTTCAACAAGATCTTGTAGATCTGAGCAAAGTGAAATTGACACTAGTAATTCCATCTATCATCATACTATCATGCAAGAGGAGCCACACATCTATGGATCATCCAATAAAATCAGCAGACTTCTAGATGTTACTACTGCTCGGCTTAGACTCGGTTACAAGTATCTCTGGGAATTCTCATTATCTGCTGATGTAGACCTGACCAAATGTAAACTGTGTCAACAAAATTATTCGCACACCCTCCGTCACTATGTGATGGAGTGCGAAAAGATACGTGAATTTAGAGACAATTCTATAACCAATGTTCCAGCGATGTGTCAATATTTCATTCAAAATTATCTGCTACCAGAAATTTTAGCCAATATCCCCAGTTTGCTAACTGTAGGTAGTAACTAAGTGATTGTAACCTATCCACCGCTGCCCACTGGATGGGGGCGGTGTGCAGGACAAACATATAAATTTTGACACTAGCTCTCCACATATGTCAGTTGCTTAATTTAGAACCTGTACTTGAGGTCGATCTCGAACCCATTGTTGATGTGATGACTTATATTGAATTTTATTTCTCCAAAATAGAGTATTATTTATTATATATTGTTCTAGTTTCACAATACAATATTTACCAATTGCCAACCCACAACAGGGTAGGATCTACATTGACTAGTGTTTATAGATAACCTAGTCCCGTATTACCATTGACTAGTTGAACTATTTATTGTTCATCCTAGTCCCATTATTACCATAGTCTAGTTGTACTACATTGAACAACCTAGCACCATTAATGAATGGTGCAGACCCTATTTTGGGTGTAATTGTTACCAGCTCGAGTTGAGTTGTGTTTATATAATAATTTACTTATGATCATTACACCTTTGAGTGGTTAATTAGTGTCTATACCATCCTAGGGTGATAATTGAGGAGCTAGCCTAAAGGTACTTCCAGTGACACTGGTTTATCACTCAAATCATTAGTGAGTATGAATATATATATATATATATATATATATATATATATATATATATATATATATATATATATATATATATATAATGTGTATTAATTTTAAGTGCTAACCTCTAGAAGTGGTAGGATTATAGCCTAGTGATTGCAGAATTTTACCCTAGGCTACCATTAGTACTTGTTCAGCATTGTGAGCAACCCAAGTACAAGCCCCACAAGGCTTCACCAACTAGCCAGTATGGATAATGCAGGGAGAATGAAAAGAACCCTTGCAGTTCTTAAAGGCCACTTAACAAGACAGATCAAGATATGTGAGGATTTGTCACAACAATCTCCAGTTGATTATGCTGACCTGGGAAAGCTACTATCAAGCAGCTGCAGGTAAATTTGAACAAATCAAATGCCAAATAGCAAAATATGTTGGCTGAACTTGCCAACACCAATTTATCAGAAACAGAAATAGACAACATTATGTCTGACCTAGCACAATATGAAGAAGAAACTCAAGCCAGGTTGGAGCACTTACACAGGATTATTGAATCAGAACAAATAGCAAGTACATCAAATAAAGTAGATAATGTTATGGATGATCTGGATCTTTTTGAGAATAAATGTCAAGCCAGATTAGATCCTTTAACCAACGAGGATAAAGCTTCACCCACTAAAGCTTCACCCAATATTATACCACCAGAAATTAAACAGTTCTCAGACAATTTATCTACAGTCTCTGTGGATTTAAAAACCTAATACCTGGTGCCACTAAGTTAACATGCTTCCAAGCTGAAATTAGAGGTGAAGCTGAAACAGTAGTAGAAAATGTAAATGAAGATAACGACAGCACTAATTTTCCAGTCCACTTTCCTAGGGATAATGCTGGCAATGAGAAAACTGTCATACATCTAGTATTACAATTGCTAGACTTACCTCAACCTGATCAGACTGCTGACTCATTACAGTCCTTCAGCATGGAGTTTGAGTCACTAATAAGAACATTCAGTCGTAAGGTTGATATAACCACTAGCGAGTGGATGACCAAAGTAGTCCTTCAACGAAAATTGTCCAGCAATATACTAGATGAATTATACGCACATCAACATAACACCATCCTGACAGTACAGGACATCACTGAAGGTTTACATTCCATCATAAACAAACGACGAGCAAATGAGGAAGTTAAAGCCTCTTGCGAGCCTTCAGAAATAGAAAATAATAGTCAATTAAAGGGTAAAACAACTACCCCAAATAAACATCAGCCAATTCTCTCACATCAAGTTGCAGAAAATCTGACAATGCAGCAGAATCCTCCAAGCCTACTGTTACTAGTTCAGCCAAACCGGTAACTTCCAAACGTGCAGTAGGCTGGGGGACATGTATGTTCTGCAAAAAGAAACATTCAACATACCGTTGTGCTAATTATCCAGACAGAGACACTCGTACTAAGCGACTCCAGGAATTAGGGAGATGTTCAAGGTGTCTCAAGTCACACAACATAGACTATTGTGATACCCAATTCAACACCTGCAACTGGTGTAGAAGAGGTAGGCACCATGCAACACTGTGCAAACATACGAAATTAACGTATTCAAGACCCAAGGTGGAAGATAGCATTCCCACCACAGTACAGTTTTTGCAAGGTGCGAGAGAAAATTAGTGTCCAATCGGCAGGGTCCAAAAGTAATGCGACTTTCCCTACTGACCAAATTACCATCCAGAATAAAAGGGCCAAGGTCCATACCCGTGGGTTGTTTGACCAAGGGTCCCAGAGAACATATATCACTAAAAGGTTGGCAGATGACATACAATTAAGGCCTGTAGCCCAGACGACAATCAACATCTCAGGGTTTCTAACAGATACAGGACCTCAAGTCTAACAGGTGGTACAACCATCAGTACGTTTAGGCAGGTACGTCTGTCAAGTACAGGCATTGTGGTGGACAAAATACCAGCAGACCTACAAGTACAAGGTCTGAGAGCAACAGCCAAATTCCTGAGAAATAGAGGAATAAAATTGGCAGATAATATTAAGTCTGATCACCTCACCGACTTCGGTATCCTTGTAGGTACAGACTACTACCATCGATTCATCGGTAGCCCTACTAAATATCAGGGCATAACCATGCAAATTCTGCAGGAGGCAAATTACTCTCAGGCGCAGTATCAAGCCTGAGGAGACCTAGCTATGCCTGCAGATAAATAATACCAGTAGAAATCTAAATTTGTCAGCTGATTATATTTCTCCAGTAGCATTATACTAAGGAGATTACAGCTGACTATAACAACAGAGGTTGATGTTAATATCATCATTTAAAGCTGAAGATGAGTTCATGAGGCCTCAGTGGCAAATCAGTGAACAGTAGCCTAAACAGCTACAAGTCACTGCGACCAATGTCACTGATCCCACTGCAGTCTCAGAACCATACTTGACTTTAATGATGGACTATTCAATCCTCTGAATCAACTAACTAAATTAAACCCCCAATAAATCTGACGACTGATTCTGATTCATTTATTATTTAATCAAGATAAATTCCATGGGCCTCAGTGTATATATATCAGTGACAAGTTACCTGAACAAGCTTCTAGCTATATCTAATGGAACTGATCTCACTGCAGTCCCTGAATCATACTTGACTGTAGTACTTGATCACATTTAGTCCTCTAGGTTAAATAATATGTATTTAGGTTATAATTTTAGCCTTTCAAGAGTTAACAGGGAAATGAAATCGCATTAGACTTCTAACCCCTGCAACTCGAGCACGGGACATCCGTCCTGTACGAACAGACGCACAAATGTGTGATTACTAACTACTAACATCAAATTAATCTAATAATTCGAAGGAGGAGTATCGGTGTTCATCTGTTCTAAATAGGACTTCGACCCGTGAGCACCCCCCCGGGAAATTATGTCGGAAAATCCGACACCATTTAATAATATTACATGCAATATGGAGATAATAATGCTGCTGTGTTGTATACACAAGTTAACCTTAGAAAATGTAGCTTGTAGTGGAATTTTCCATCAATAGAAAACGGGATATCATTGCCACATAGTACTATAAATTCACTAGCTATTCTGTTGGGAATTATTCTTAAATACATTAGTTTTTGGACTTTTAATATCATAAAATCATCTCATTTAAATTAACTTAATTATCAGTATCAAAATAAAGTAAATGTGACCCTTCTATCACTTATTGACATTGGACAAGGAGAGCCAAGGCGTCAGTGGTGAGGGAGTGGTCAGTCATTGTTTGTGAAGACCAGAGGCGCAGGGGAGCAAATTCAGCTCCTATAATTTATTTTGGACGAATTGTTATGGAGATCAAAGTGTTCTACCATCATCAACACGCTGTCAACATAAACAAGGGAAGTGTTCTACCGAAACCCATTTATCTAATCATTTCTGGCCAGTTAATGTTAGGTAGATAAGGGCGAACCGGTTTTAACGCGAACCAGCCTCTTAATAAAGGTAATTAAGCCTTGGTCCTTATTATTTAATATACAGTGTTTTCTCTGATATAGCTGTCACATATTAGGATTCCGGCTTTATAACTAGTGCCCTTTCACAGGAACAAGAAGAGGAAGCAAGACTTGATACATCAGTTACTTGATTGTAGGAAGCTAGCATCACACGAGGATAATTTGGTGTCTACATCCCAGTTATACCTGTTGGACTAAGCCTGCTGTACAATAAGATAAGGCACCTCCAATTTATTTACTAATATATGTAGTTAATACTGTAGTTTGATTGGCTGCATATATATAAATTTAATATAAACCCCCTCTAATGTGTAAGGATCGATTTGTGAGATTATTGCAGAAATACAGTCCACTTAACATCATACCAATTGCTATCGAAATATATAAATTAACATATATATAAATCTCACAGGTCGGTTCCCACAGAGTGGTTAAGGTCTCCTGTACACCAGTTGCACAGTGCTCCTAGCAGTAAGGGTTCGAGTCACTTCTGGGGTATATGGTGGTCTGGGGTCTCTAATTCAAACTCGTATATGGTGGTCTGGGGACTGTACTTCAGACTCATATATGGAGGTCTGGGGACTGTACTTGAGGCTCGTATATGGTGGTCTGGTGAATCTACTTCAGACTCGTGTATGGTCTGGGGACTGTACTTCAGACTCGTGTATGGTAGTCTGGGGTCTCTACTTAATACTCGCATATGGCAATTTTAAAGATAGAATTTCTGTTTCTCCCAGCAACTTAACAGCTTTCCGGCTTGACCTTTGATGTCTGCTCTTCCTTCTTAGTTTCCTGCACTCCACCAGTTTCTTCATCCATCAATGTGTCGATCTCGGCTCTGAATGGCAGTGCTCCAGCAGAACTTGGCTAGAAGTCATGTTATGGACTATCACTGTTTTTGGCAATCGTACTGCAAGGGAACACGAAATTTCCCATTTTCTTAATTAATTACTTTTCCCAATTACTTAATTAATATTCTCCAATAAGACGATGATAAAGTGGTGATATGATTAAAGTGTATAAATATATAAAATGCAATAAAAAATCGGTAAACAGGGTTTTCAATACATCACCACAAAACAGAACTCGAGACATTGGATACTAACTGGACAAGTTTAGTTTAAAATATTTCCTGTAAATGCTGGTTTGGAAACAGGGTTGTTAATTTATGCAAAATCAAATATTGTGTTGCACAATAGACGTTGGATCGCGGAATTATTTCGGGCGTAAGAAATATATGAGTGGGTTTGAATGGATTTAAATTAGAAGCGGCTTCGTATGGGTGAAGAAGACTTGTACAGTGTTGATATTGTAAGAGGTCTCTGAGGACTCTTTGGTCTAGATGTGATGATCTTGCGGAGTTATCAGTGGCCACCTGACCATAGTGAGGATCAGGTGTCCTCCACTCCTGTCACGCCACAGCACTCATGTGTCACGCCACAGCACTCATGTGTCTTGCCACAGCACTCATGTGTCTCGCCACAGCACTCATGTGTCTCGCCACAGCACTCATGTGTCTCGCCACAGCACTCATGTGTCTCGCCACAGCACTCATGTGTCTCGCCACAGCACTCATGTGTCTCGCCACAGCACTCATGTGTCTCGCCACAGCACTCATGTTTCTCGCCACAGCACCCGCAGGCTCTCTGTTAAGATATTCCTGTTTATTCGATGTTATTAGATATAACTGAATTATTTGCATTAACGAAAGTGCTTTTGATCTGTAGCTAAAGTCTCAGTAAATTTTGCCCCTTGCCATATTCATCTCCCGAAGGGAGAGGGAAAGGAAGGAATGAGCAGTAGGCTTCACCCAACAGGAGGCTGTTGTCACTTGATTTTACACAATAGTTGGAGTCAGTTATACTCATATTGTATAAAGGAAACTTATGGTAAAAAGATAGCTTATATTATGAAGGAAGCCTATAGTATAAAGGAAACCAGTCAAATCTTCGTGTGGCACTTTTTTTTTTTGAGATATATACAAGAGTTGTTACATTCTTGTACAGCTACTAGTACGCGTAAGCGTTTCGGGCAGGTCCCTGGAATACGATCCCCGCTGCGAAGAATCGTTTTTACAACCAAGTGCACATTTTACTGTTGAGTTAAACAGAGGCTACAGTTAAGGATTTGCGCCCAGTAAATCCTCCCCGGCCAGGATACGAACCCATGACAAAGCGCTCGCGGAACGCCAGGCGAGTGTCTTACCACTACACCACGGAGACTGGTAACTTGACACACATCTCCCCGTATCGTCCTAGTCATCCAGTATACCCCTTGTGGCCTCTGCCTCACCCTTTGTCATCCGCTTCACCCTTCACCTACCACCTCATGGTGTTCTCCATCAATTACCCTTTCATCCCTTTCTTACTCTCGTCTCGCAGGCTCATCCATGTCACACCCTCATCTACATCCACCTTCATCCATTTCTCCAATCTCATCCTTATCTCCTCGCCTCACTCACACCTCATATGAATTACCAAGACAGCGAGAAGACCACTAGGCCGCTGTTATAATTGTTTACACATTGTTCGCTGCCAGTATATTGTAAATTATTCACAGCTCGCGAGTTAACATGATCTTCCTGTTGGACAACCACGACAATATTTGTCATTATGGTGTGTATAAAGTAAAGGGCGACTCTCTATCGCAGGTGAGACAAGGACCTCAAGGCCACGACTCTCAGTTACGGACTGAGCTCCTTGCTGTGCAGACGAATCTGTCTCCTGGCCGCTTGAGGTAACGTTCTTTTAAATTGCTTTAATTATGGTATTAATGTAACATTATATATATATATCTCTACTCTCTTCTCTTTTTACAGTGTGTTACCCAGTAAACGGATATCATAACGTATATATTTTTGTAAGTTTAGGAGTGGGTATTATTATACCCAGTATTATTATACAGTGTAGAGTATATTATAGAGTATTAAGATTGATTAATTATATACCCAGTATTATTATACAGGGTAGAGTATATGTTATTGAGTATTAAGACTGGGTAATAATTTACCAAGTCTTAAACGGAAGTCCTCTCCTTCCGTCACATAATTTCAAGAGAGCTAGCTACATCCAATATTAGCAACCTCGTCCTCTAATTCTAAAGTACACTATATGTTCATTATAGCTTTGAGCAGTTGTAATGTGCTTGTGAGCTTTTTCCAGTTGTAATGTGTACATGACCTTTGAGCAGTTGTAATGTGTCTATGAGCTTTGAGTAGTTGTAATGTGTCCGTAAGTTTTGAGCAGTTGTAATGTGTCCATGAGCTTTGAGCAGTTGTAATGTGTCCGTAAGTTTTGAGCAGTTGTAATGTGTCCATGAGCTTTGAGCAGTTGTAATGTGTCCGTAAGCTTTGAGCAGTTGTAATGTGTCCATGAGCTTTGAGCAGTTGTAATGTGTCCGTAAGCTTTGAGCAGTTGTAATGTGTTCATGAGCTTTGAGCAGTTGTAATGTGTCCGTAACATTTCAACATTTGCAATGTGTCCATGAGCTTTGAGCAGTTGTAATGTGTCCATGAGCTTTGAGCAGTTGTAATGTGTCCGTAAGCTTTGAGCAGTTGTAATGTGTCCATGAGCTTTGAGCAGTTGTAATGTGTCCATAAGCTTTGAGCAGTTGTAATGTGTCCGTAACATTTCAACATTTGCAATGTGTCCATGAGCTTTGAGCAGTTGTAATGTGTCCATGAGCTTTGAGCAGTTGTAATGTGTCCGTAAGCTTTGAGCAGTTGTAATGTGTCCATGAGCTTTGAGCAGTTGTAATGTGTCCGTAAGCTTTGAGCAGTTGTAATGTGTCCGTAAGCTTTGAGCAGTTGTAATGTGTCCGTAACATTTCAACATTTGCAATGTGTCCATGAGCTTTGAGCAGTTGTAATGTGTCCATGAGCTTTGAGCAGTTGTAATGTGTCCGTAAGCTTTGAGCAGTTGTAATGTGTCCATGAGCTTTGAGCAGTTGTAATGTGTCCATAAGCTTTGAGCAGTTGTAATGTGTCCGTAAGCTTTGAGCAGTTGTAATGTGTCCGTAACATTTCAACATTTGCAATGTGTCCACGAGCTTTGAGCAGTTGTAATGTGTCCATGAGCTTTGAGCAGTTGTAATGTGTCCGTAAGCTTTGAGCAGTTGTAATGTGTCCATGAGCTTTGAGCAGTTGTAATGTGTCCATAAGCTTTGAGCAGTTGTAATGTGTCCGTAAGCTTTGAGCAGTTGTAATGTGTCCATGAGCTTTGAGCAGTTGTAATGTGTCCGTAAGCTTTGAGCAGTTGTAATGTGTCCGTAAGCTTTGAGCAGTTGTAATGTGTCCGTAAGCTTTGAGCAGTTGTAATGTGTCCATGAGCTTTGAGCAGTTGTAATGTGTCCGTAAGCTTTGAGCAGTTGTAATGTGTCCGTAAGCTTTGAGCAGTTGTAATGTGTCCGTAACATTTCAACATTTGCAATGTGTCCATGAGCTTTGAGCAGTTGTAATGTGTCCATGAGCTTTGAGCAGTTGTAATGTGTCCGTAAGCTTTGAGCAGTTGTAATGTGTCCATGAGCTTTGAGCAGTTGTAATGTGTCCATAAGCTTTGAGCAGTTGTAATGTGTCCGTAACATTTCAACATTTGCAATGTGTCCATGAGCTTTGAGCAGTTGTAATGTGTCCATGAGCTTTGAGCAGTTGTAATGTGTCCGTAAGCTTTGAGCAGTTGTAATGTGTCCATAAGCTTTGAGCAGTTGCAATGTGTCCATGAGCTTTGAGCAGTTGTAATGTGTCCATGAGCTTTGAGCAGTTGTAATGTGTCCGTAAGCTTTGAGCAGTTGTAATGTGTCCATGAGCTTTGAGCAGTTGTAATGTGTCCGTAAGCTTTGAGCAGTTGTAATGTGTCCGTAAGCTTTGAGCAGTTGTAATGTGTCCGTAACATTTCAACATTTGCAATGTGTCCATGAGCTTTGAGCAGTTGTAATGTGTCCATGAGCTTTGAGCAGTTGTAATGTGTCCGTAAGCTTTGAGCAGTTGTAATGTGTCCATGAGCTTTGAGCAGTTGTAATGTGTCCATAAGCTTTGAGCAGTTGTAATGTGTCCGTAAGCTTTGAGCAGTTGTAATGTGTCCATGAGCTTTGAGCAGTTGTAATGTGTCCGTAAGCCTTGAGCAGTTGTAATGTGTCCGTAAGCTTTGAGCAGTTGTAATGTGTCCATGAGCTTTGAGCAGTTGTAATGTGTCCATGAGCTTTGAGCAGTTGTAATGTGTCCGTAAGCTTTGAGCAGTTGTAATGTGTCCATGAGCTTTGAGCAGTTGTAATGTGTCCGTAAGCTTTGAGCAGTTGTAATGTGTCCGTAAGCTTTGAGCAGTTGTAATGTGTCCATGAGCTTTGAGCAGTTGTAATGTGTCCGTAAGCTTTGAGCAGTTGTAATGTGTCCGTAAGCTTTGAGCAGTTGTAATGTGTCCGTAACATTTCAACATTTGCAATGTGTCCATGAGCTTTGAGCAGTTGTAATGTGTCCATGAGCTTTGAGCAGTTGTAATGTGTCCGTAAGCTTTGAGCAGTTGTAATGTGTCCATGAGCTTTGAGCAGTTGTAATGTGTCCATAAGCTTTGAGCAGTTGTAATGTGTCCGTAACATTTCATCATTTGCAATGTGTCCATGAGCTTTGAGCAGTTGTAATGTGTCCATGAGCTTTGAGCAGTTGTAATGTGTCCGTAAGCTTTGAGCAGTTGTAATGTGTCCATAAGCTTTGAGCAGTTGCAATGTGTCCATGAGCTTTGAGCAGTTGTAATGTGTCCATGAGCTTTGAGCAGTTGTAATGTGTCCGTAAGCTTTGAGCAGTTGTAATGTGTCCATGAGCTTTGAGCAGTTGTAATGTGTCCGTAAGCTTTGAGCAGTTGTAATGTGTCCGTAAGCTTTGAGCAGTTGTAATGTGTCCGTAACATTTCAACATTTGCAATGTGTCCATGAGCTTTGAGCAGTTGTAATGTGTCCATGAGCTTTGAGCAGTTGTAATGTGTCCGTAAGCTTTGAGCAGTTGTAATGTGTCCATGAGCTTTGAGCAGTTGTAATGTGTCCATAAGCTTTGAGCAGTTGTAATGTGTCCGTAAGCTTTGAGCAGTTGTAATGTGTCCATGAGCTTTGAGCAGTTGTAATGTGTCCGTAAGCTTTGAGCAGTTGTAATGTGTCCGTAAGCTTTGAGCAGTTGTAATGTGTCCGTAAGCTTTGAGCAGTTGTAATGTGTCCATGAGCTTTGAGCAGTTGTAATGTGTCCGTAAGCTTTGAGCAGTTGTAATGTGTCCGTAAGCTTTGAGCAGTTGTAATGTGTCCGTAACATTTCAACATTTGCAATGTGTCCATGAGCTTTGAGCAGTTGTAATGTGTCCATGGGCTTTGAGCAGTTGTAATGTGTCCGTAAGCTTTGAGCAGTTGTAATGTGTCCATGAGGTTTGAGCAGTTGTAATGTGTCCATAAGCTTTGAGCAGTTGTAATGTGTCCGTAAGCTTTGAGCAGTTGTAATGTGTCCGTAACATTTCAACATTTGCAATGTGTCCATGAGCTTTGAGCAGTTGTAATGTGTCCATGAGCTTTGAGCAGTTGTAATGTGTCCGTAAGCTTTGAGCAGTTGTAATGTGTCCATGAGCTTTGAGCAGTTGTAATGTGTCCATAAGCTTTGAGCAGTTGTAATGTGTCCGTAACATTTCAACATTTGCAATGTGTCCATGAGCTTTGAGCAGTTGTAATGTGTCCATGAGCTTTGAGCAGTTGTAATGTGTCCGTAAGCTTTGAGCAGTTGTAATGTGTCCGTAAGCTTTGAGCAGTTGTAATGTGTCCGTAAGCTTTGAGCAGTTGTAATGTGTCCATAAGCTTTGAGCAGTTGTAATGTGTCCATGAGCTTTGAGCAGTTGTAATGTGTCCATGAGCTTTGAGCAGTTGTAATGTGACCTCGAGACACAAAAGAAGGTCACCACCAAAGACACCTTGCAAGCAGAACTTATTGCAGAAGGAGGAGAGATTCGAGGCAACTACAGAAGCGCCATACTGTCCCCCGAGCTCAAAGCGGCAGCTAAGAGCCTTCGTGAGAACAAGGAGATTGTCGTCAGGAGAGGTGACAAGTCGCCAATATATGTCATTCTTAAAAAAGACGAATATCTGGCGAAAATGAACCTCATACTCTCTGACCAAACTAAATTCCAAAGGATAACAAAGGACACTACAGCCGAATAGAAAACAAAGGTAAACAGATTGATCGAAACTGTGAATGCCAAGAAATCCAGACTCCACCTGCCAAAGATTATTGGGGAATACAAACCTGGGTAAGCGTATGGAAATGTCAAGACACACAAGCCAGGAAACCCACTTCGGCCAATCATCAGCCAGATACCCACAACCACGTACAGACTGGAGAAGCGACTCAACGGCTTGCTGACTCCTTATGTACCTTGTGCTTTCAGCCTGAAGTCTCCAAAGGAATTTGTTGACTTACTGTGGGGAACACAGGCCACAGGGATAAGAGCTTCGTTGGACGTAGAATCACTGTTTACCAACGTACCTGTGGATGAAACAATCGGGATGATAGCGGACAGAGTGTATCGTGATCCGGCCTGTACTCCTCTTGACATACCAGAAAACATTCTAAGGAAACTACTCCAAGCTTGTACTAAAGAGGCACCCTTCTTGAGCCCTGATGGGCACATGTATAAGCAAGTAGAAGGAGTCTCCATGGGTTCTCCCCCTAGGTGTCCTGTTTGCGAACTTCTACATGGGTATCATCGAACAGAAGGTCTTAGTTGGCATGAACTTGAAACCTGCCATATACTGCAGATATGTTGACATTTTTACACAGGTACCTGATGTCAGACGTCTGCAGGAGCTGAAGGAGGCATTCAAGCAGAATTCTGTGTTGAGTTTCACTTACGAGATGGAGAAGGATGAGAAGCTGCCCTTTCTAGATGTAACAGTCATGGAAAGGAGCGGAGGTTTCCACACTGCAGTCTACACTAAGGAAACAAACATAGGAATGTGCCTCAATGCCAACAGTGACTGCCCAGACAGGTACAAGAGAAGTGTTGTCAACGCTTACGTCGACCGTGCTCACAGCAACAGCTCAGGATGGAAGCAAGTCGATGAAGAACTCTGCAGGGTAAGGCAGGTCCTAGTCAACAACGGCTTCTCCAATGGTTTCGTTGAAGACATCATAAAATGGAAAGTGAAACGCCATGCAACCTCTGAAGAGTCAACTAATACCCCCTATTACCCCCTATTAGACTATTATACAGGAACTTGTTTTCCACAGCTCATAAAACGGAGGAAAGGGTCCTGAAAGATATTGTTAATAGGAACGTTATCCCTACAGACAAAAATCAGAAGATATAATTGACGATTTTACTATCAAACCAAAAAAAAACTGGCCAACCTACTCATGAAAAACTCTCCAGACACAAAGCAGAATGCCTTAGAGAGACCAACGTCGTCTATGCCTTCAAATACCCACTTGGGGACTGTAAGCCCCAAAGAACTCAGTATATAGGCAAGACAACAACATCTCTTTCCAGGCGATTAACAATGCATAAGCAACAGGGCTCCATTAAGGAACATATAATCTCTTCCCACAACCAGACCATCACCAAAGAAGTCTTAACAAACAACACAGAAATCATCGATAGATACAGCGATAGCAGGCGGTTTGACATCTGCGAGGCACTACACATCAAAAAGTCAACACCAGCAATCAACAGGCAATTAATGCACAACTATATTCTACCCACTTCAAGACTCTGTACCAATATAGAAGAATCAAGAGGAAGTATGGACCAATAGGCCCTTTGCAGTTACTTCCATTCTTATGCTGTCATATATCCAATTAATACCCATTGTTCCATGTTCTGTCTTGTGTTTGTCAAAAGTTGGTTCACTTCATCCAAAACTGTTGCAACATATCACCTCACCCAAGTGCGAGTATATAAGACGGATAAGCTGTTTAGTGTTAGCATAAGTAAAACTCTGTTTAGTGTTTTCAGGTTACTGTTGTGTGTGTAAACTAAAGTCTTTAAAAATGTAATAAGTTATTACGAAACGCGTTCAAGCGTCGTGTCAGACTAGAAATAAAAATGAATTTTGGAGAATTGATTTTTCAATTAAATTCGACAGTAAAAAGAAACATAAGAAATATTGAGAAAATTCGTGTTAGAATTGTTAATTTTACTTTTTCGGTCATATTTAATAACATATGTTTACAAGAAAGAGTGCTACTAATATATATATATATATATATATATATATATATATATATATATATATATATATATATATATATATATATTTCATTGAATATGACCGCATATTCTGTATTTATTATTTTCTGGTTTAGGGCTTCTATCCCTCTAACTATTTTCTTAGCATCAGGGCTTAATTGGAATAGGAGTTCTCCAAAACTCATTTTCGTACTTTTAAGGTGAAGAAAAGAAGTGATTTACTATAGAGTGTATTACACTTATTTGTATAATTTGCACGACGTTTCGAACCTCCATGGTTCATTCTCAAGTGAACAATCTTACAATACTAGTTGATTTTATACCCGCATTAGGTCAGGTGATAATACAATGAAGGTGAAAAACATGGGGGGATACATAAGGGATAAACATAGGGGCTGCAGAAGGCTTATTGGCCCATACGAGGCATCTCCTATCTAAACACAAAGATTAATCCAGTGTAATTGGCCTGTTATGTTGGACATTGTCTTCTGTGTTGGCATCGATATGTTCTTGTCTTGTCCTTACTCTCATGGTGGGTAGAGTAAATAGTTCCGTGATTTGGGTGTTCATGGTAGGTCGCTCTATTCTTATGTGAATTGCCTCAAGAATTTGTAATCTTCTTGAATCTTGGGTTTTGTCTATTATGCAAGTATTCTTGTTCAACATTTCTCTTGTTAGAGTAATGTCATGGGCTTGTCTCATGTGATTCCTAGGGGCACCAGATTAAAGATGGCATGTCAAACGCCTCGTCAGCTTGGTCGACGTCATACCTATGTACTTACATTGAAGGTTACATCCTTCGTGGGGGCAAGTGTACATGTATACAACGCTTGACTGCTGTAGAGGGTTCTCCGTCGGCTTCGGGCTGTTTTTGATAAGGAGTTCGGAAGTCTTCTTGGTTTTGTAGAATATTATCAGGTTTATGTTTTGGTTAGGAGTAGTGCTTTTTACTCCTTTACGGATTATTTCTTTCATTATTCTTTCCTCTTTTATATGTTCACTGTGCATGGTTGATTTGTAATATAATTTTATTGGGGGTGTTGTGGTTTCTGTTCTAGGTTCTGAATTATACCAACGGTCCAAGTGTCTTCTTATAGCAGCGTTTATTTCCGCGTTGCTATATCCGTTGTTCACCAATACCTGAGTTACTCTTTCAAACTCTCTACTCACGTTGCTCCATTCAGAGCAGTGGGTAAGCGCTCGACGAATATAAGCATTGAGAACACTGGCTTTGTATCTTTGGGGGCACTCACTTCTACCGTTCAGGCATAATCCTATGTTGGTGGGCTTGGTATATACGTTGGTGCTTAAAGAGGTTCCTGTTTTTGTTATTAGTACATCCAAGAATGGCAGACTGTTATTTTCACTATTTTCATGTGTAAATCGGAGTACTGACTCTCTCTCTAGGTGTCTTTTTAGGTCAATTAGTTCATCTGAGTCTTTTACTATTACGAATAGTAAAAGACTATTAAAAAAAAAAAAAAATCAATGAAACATGTTTGAAAGAAAACCTGCTGCCAGTATACACCAATATATATATATATATATATATATATATATATATATATATATATATATATATATATATATATATATATTTATATATATATATATATATATATTTATATATATATATATATATATATATATATATATATATATTTATATATATATATATATATATATATATATATATATATATATATATATATATATATATATATATATATATATATATATATATATATATATATATATATATATATATATATATATATATATATATATATATATATATATATATACATACATACATACACACAAACATACACACCCGCCAACCAACAGACAGTGAGCTACGTGCCGGTCCACAACTGAGAGTCGTAGCTTCAATTAACACGGCAAGAAAGAAACATTTTGGCACCGTTTCCAATTATCTGTTGCCTCTATTTACTAAGCAGTAACTGCCTTCCTGGTAGGTAATGTTGTGTGCTGTATCCTGGGAATGATAAGTAGTAGTTGTAGATGATAGAGAAATGAATAGTCATGAGTCATTACATTAGACAACCGCCGGTTCGAAAGTCAAGTTGCAAGCGCTGATAGCTGGATCTTGCAGACACACACTGATTGATTGATTGATGAAGATTAAGCCACCCAAGCGCTGGCACGGGCATGAATAACCCGTAAAGAATAGTTGAAGAGAGATGTATTTTCTCCTCCTGGAGGCCAACTGTACACTCACTCTGACCAGCCTCCTAATCCCTGAACAACGCTGATGATACTCACACTATATGGTACATTATAAGCTAAAGGAAGTGAAAAATATTTCTTTATATTAGTCTCTGTCTCATCTCATATTATTAATTATAGTTATTGTTTAGACTGTTAGTATAACAATAATTATGTATTGGGAATTGTAGTAGTCCAGTCAACTAAGAGACGGACTCGCTGCCGGCGCCATAGCTAGCTGGCCGCACACGGATCTGTTCCCGGAAAAACTCACGATTCTGAGCACCCATCAGCTCAATTCATCGCGGTTTTGTGAGGAAGAATACATCAGTACTCCAAGACCCAGACAATATCTTGTTTTGAAGGAAGCAATTCCGATATCGTCTACAATTGACGGAGAAACAACGTTGTTGATTACCTGCTGTCCAGCTGCCTGGCATTCTGCACAACCCAGTACGCAGGCGACCCAAACTCTCGTACCGCAGTTTTTTTGTTTTTTTTGAGGACCGTATCTCTGGTCAGGTCACTTAGAGTCCTACCCTGAAGATCGAGGCGATATCCCGCGGACATTGCCACAAGGGAGCACCTTAGAAGGTGTACTGAGCCTGACAGGGAAAGGTAGACCAAACAGCTCATTTAGGTGTTAGGTATCCCTGAATCCACCTGGGGGAATCATTCTACGACCTCCGTTGGAGGGGAATGAATTTCTCCAGGCCCAGGAGTGTATCAGGCATTAGGTAGGGCAGTGAGTCAGTCCTCACTACGTGGAGAAAGCCATGGGGAAGGCTAAGAGTAAGAGGAAATGGAAGCAGCTTTCAGACGAGGAGGGACGGTGGACCGATGTGCAGCAGGCACCGAAGAAAACTGCTATTGAGGCTTCACCACTTGCTTCTATCAGCAAGACAGCAGACGTAATGGACCTAGAGAGGACAGCATCAGTCTCACACCAGCCAGTGTCAGACAATGCTACTCTGTCCACAACACAGCCACAGGACGACAGTATTAGACAGGAGAGGACAGCACCAGTCATACACCAGCCAGTGTCAGACAATGTACCTCTCTCCACAGCCCAGCCACAGGACAACAGTATGAGACAGGAGAGGACACCACCAGTCTCACACCAAACATCGCCAGACTCTGCACATCTTCCAAAATTCAAGATAAGGGGCCGATAGGGCAGTTTCGGAAAAGTTGTTCAATGTCAACCAATATTTTTTGACTAGTTGTATATAAAAAGTGCTGAAATTGTCCCAAGTTTCAGTACTGCAGCGTAAATAGAAAGGGAGATTTATTTTTCAACGTTTTTTACACATTTTCAAGTCTACACTTCAGAACACACGTTTCAGACATAATTATTCTGTGACACTTTTTTTGACACATTAGCATATAATAAAGGATCGTTAGGTAGATAATTTCCAAAACATCTTTAGTTTTCCTAATACAAATTTTCAAAGTTCCCCCCCCAAAATTATGCAAATATGGCATGTTTATTGCTATTATAAAATCAATAAATGAACTTAGAGAGAAAAGCTGTCTACCAAATGTAGACACATCTCCTCCACATATACTGTGTAAGTTTCATGTAAATTGAATAAAAAATGAAAGTTTTGTAAACGTTTATGTCAATTGAAAAAAAACAGCAAATAATAAGGTTCTAAAATCTGTGGCTGAGGTTAACATCAACCAATTTTCTCCAAAATTGGCATCCTTACAGATAGGCTTACGTGCAGTCAGGTGTATAAGTTTTAAGCAAATCGTCCAAAAAAAAGAAAAAAAATTTGAAAAAAAAATAATTTTTTTAACTTAAATTTTTTTCCAATTAAACTAATTATAATATTTGTTTAATATATGCTATTGTGATAGCAAAGAACCATAGCTATGATTTCAGTTGACACTTTTGTTTGATAATCGTTTTTGACCATTTTGGCATAATTTTCACACTTACTTCAATATTTTTTTTCTCCCTTCCTATTTATGCTACGATGCTGAAATTTGGACCAGATGTAACACTTTTCATATAAAACTTGTCAAAAAAGTTTGACTGAAATCGAACGAGTTTTCATTCATTGCATTTTTGGAACCAAAGGGCCCCTAATGCAGACAGACCACTTTCCTACATCATATGGAGTAGTAACGGCAATGGAAAAAGAACAACCAGAGCTCAAACTTTCCATTACAGTCAATCTGAAAGGAGAAATAATAATGACACCACAAGACCAACAGACTGCAAATTACTTGGGAAAAGTAAGAGTCCTACAAGGAAAACCTGTATGCTTGGAAAAGTTGGTCCCTTCAGAAAGACGCACACGAGTCGTGCTTTAGGATACCCAATCGACTTTCCCCTGGATCCAGTGCTAGAACACAAGCAAATCCTGAATGCGGAACAATGCCGCACAAAAGTAGACAAGGCAGCGACACGTCAGGTTCTGGTGACCGTTATGGAACATGTGCCAGAAACATTCAGTCTTGGAAATTGCAACCCGTTCTCGCACTTGCTTACCGTCAATATTGGCTTATTTAATAAATGCATATGTGACATACTAATTGATTGTGAATATTTTAGTTTACCTTGAAAAGCTTCATAGAAAACACCGACCTCACCTAACCTTCTTAGTATGTTAAGATAAGCATCTTATTGGTTTTTATTTACAATTATTACTTAACCTATCAACAGTATAGGCTAAGTAATAATTGTTATTAAAAAGCAATAAGATGCTTATCTTAACATACTAAGAAGGTTAGGTGAGGTCGGTGTTTTCTATGAAGCTTTTCAAGGTAAACTAAAATATTCACAATCAATTAGTATGTCCTATATGCACTTATTAGCCAATATTGACTATAAGTAAGTGCGAGAACGGGTTGGAAATTGGGGATCATACCGACAGAGACCATACGTCCCGGAACCCCTGCGCTCCTTCAGGTGTCAGAAATACGGCCACCATCAATAACGCTGCACCGGACAGGAGAGATGCAGAGTGTGCAGCCTGAGACATCCAACCAAAGACTGTATAGCCAAGCACAAGGCAAACCAGGCCACAACAGCCAAATGTCTAAATTGTGGAGGTAAACATCGTGCCTGGAGCACAACCTTCTCTGCACGGAAAGAAAAAGTGCAGACAGCTCAGGCCAGGATAAACACATAGACCAGCACTACATATACCAACACCAACGTCTGGATGTTACGGCCCTCTCGGGTCGCAACTGGGTTTGTACTCTGATGTTATTAGAGGAAGGGTATCCGGCCCCAAGCCAGTAGTGGCTTTCAAGGGATGAGATCCGTGACGCAAGTAACTTAAAGGGGAAGGGAAATAAAGTCAAGAACTTAATATAATATAATGGCCACCACCAATAAATAATATATAAAAAGATTACACGGGGGAGGGGTAATAACACTGTACAGGGGAAGTATATACACAGTCGTCTTCTCCTGAAGACGCTGGATCCTTTCAGTGCCAAGTCCTCGGTGCTCTTGTGGTCTCCTGACGAATCCTTCGATCAAGCTGAGTCTACCCCTGACACAGGCCAGCCAAAACACAGTTCCACTGGGGGCACCGCCGTGGAGGCCGTCAACCACAAGTCCAGCAAGCTGCTGGCAGGTTCCGGATCAGCAACGCTGGTCGGGCCACTCCACGAGCGATACTACGGTAACGCCCTAGTCAGGAGCCTCGTGTGATACCACAGATCACTCTCCTGTCCTCAATACCCCAGTGGTCAATCGTCTCCAGCAGTCGGTCCCGGGTACGACAATCCTTCAACTGCCACTTCACAGGCAGGGTAACACCACAGTGTTCCTCCGGGAGGCGACTCACAGCTGGCGCAGCAAAGCACAAGGTATGGGGACGGCTGCCTTGGGTAGACTGACTCAACTTTCCTTACAGCAGTCCCAGGTCGACTCTGTAAGTAGACACATCATCAATAACAGGTACACACAAAAGCACCTCACTTACAGGCTCAGACACAAACGCCCAACATATCCACTCCATAGATGGCGCTGTTGTCTGATCACCACCTCACCAGAGGTCAGCAGCGGCGGTGTTATGTGCTGAACAGGACTGGAAACTGGCCCTTGTGGCCAGTGCACTTCGTCCTCACCAGGTGTCGTCGTCCATTTGGTGGGGGTTTCGGGAGCTGACCCACAGATGGCGCGGTCGTCACTGCTCCGTGCTCGGACGCTGGATTCGGGTCCATAACACTGGAACACTCGTGCACAGCCACAACAGACACACACTCTCACAGAGCAAAATTTTCCGAATCTATTAATTCCAAATCAGAAAATACACAAAAGTACTGCAGAAATACAGCAAATGCAAAAGAGCAAAAAACAATTACTTTCGGAATCAACACAACAGATATACAGTTTTACCGAGGTCCAACTGAAACACATCGTACGATCATGGCAGAGACCATTATCAATTGCCTACAGTTGACGCAGAACGCCTCACAACAACAGACTCAAGAAATCAATTGTGTGATAATGGACAAGATCGTGCAGCAGACCACAGTTACACAAGAAATAGACAGTCTGAGACAAGATGGAGCACAAGAGGACAAACAACGCAACATGGACATACAGACTACCAACAACAGTCGGGTAGTCAACACACCAGAACATCAACATTTACAAAAGCAACTGCAAGAAGCAGTGACCACCCAAGATCAACAGAATCTTACAACACAAGAGACAGACAACAACATCCAATGCAGTCTGATATGCAACAACACCAACAAAGACGTATTGAACAGCAGAGATGCACAGGTTCCAACAATACAAGAAACAGCCACGAGCAATCAATACAGTCCGACATGCAGCAATACCAACAACAAAGCGATGGATCACAGTTATGCACAGATTCCAACAATGCCGGGGATGACCACAAGCAATCAATGCAGTCCGATTTGCAGCGACACGACATGCGAGGTGGAGAATATAGAGGTCGATTCCGAAGAGGAGTTCTACTAGAACAGGCAACACCAACCGAAACCGTCGTCTGGCCATTACGAATACTGTAGTGGAACATACAAGGTCTTGGAAATAAAAACCACACACTTCAGGAGGCTGCAATCAGCACGAAAGCAGATATAATCGTTTTGGAAGAAACTCTTTTCCCAGCACTGAAATCCTTCAGATTAGCTGGATATCAGCACTATGTTATACCGTATGAGCTGGGAAGACAAAGAGGGTTAATGACCCTAGTCAGGAACACCATACTCAGCAAGAAAATAGACCCAGTTCCGTGTGGAGATGGAGTAGAGGTATTAGCAGTAACATTGAATATGGCTAATATTTAGTTCCTCATATACAACGTTTACAAGCCCCCTAGACGTCTAGTAAACTAGAAATAGAGGCAGTGCTTGCCATGACTACGCAGGAAAATGTATTTATTGCTGGGGATTTTAATGCTCATCATCAAGAGTTAGGTGCGACTGGGCCAGCCAATGCAGATGGGCGCCATTTAGCTGCAGCTCTGCGAGAAGTACCTGAAATTACGCTTCTCAATACTGGGAACCCACTCACATTCTAGGAGGTTCCCTTGATCTTACATTAATCTCAACAGCACTCAAGCATCAGGCGAAGTGGGAAGTAGACCCGGTGATCACCAGTGACCACTATGCTACTGTCACAACACTAAATATAGAACGACCCCCTACACCACCTGCACAACCTAGGTGGAATTTACGAAAAGCCAATTGGAATATATACCAAGAAGAACTTGAAAAATGGTATGCAACATATTCGCTACCTGAGAATTTGAACATACACGAGACCAATCTGCAGAAAGCCATTGCAACTGCTGCAAACAAAGCTATTCCAATCATTATCACAGGAAACACAAAGCGAAAGAACTATTGGTTCTATAGTAATGAAGTTAAAGAACAGAACCACAGAGTCAACATCTTCAGAAAACATCTAAAGAGAAACCCCACACCAGAAGGAAAAACTCTGCTAAGAGCTGTAATATCTGAAGCAAGACGAGTTTCTCTAGAAGCAAAGGAGGCAAGATAGTTTGAGTGCTGTCAAATTCTAAATGAATATAGTAGTCTTGGCAAGATATGGGGTCAGATTAAAACTATATCAGGTCGACCAGCCCGACCACAGGCATGTATTCAACCATTGCAGGAGGCTGAGAGACTTGCTCGCCAATTTGCAGAAAGAACAGCTTCATATCAGCTTCCTGCAATGGTCCGAAGGCAGCAAGAACAATTAAAACAAGAGAAGTTGACAGTCATTCATGAGAGCATTAGCTATAAATGACGAATGTGACTGTCCCTTCATCAAACAAGAACTAATCAGAGCCAAAGAAGGTGGTAAGGACACTGCACCAGGTGCTGATAACATTACATACTCAATGATAGCACATGCAGGTCCTGCTGGAGAACAATGAATATTGGACGTCATCAATGCATCTTAGCAGCAAGGCAAACTACCGACCTCTTGGAAAAAAGCAGACATCATACCGATTCTTAAGCCGAAAGAATCTGGCAATTACAGACCCATTTCATTAACATCATGCATTAGTAAAACTTCAGAACGGATGGTCTTAAATTGGCTACTGTGGAACACTGGAGACCTTCATAAACACATATTTGGCTTCACTAGAGGAGTAGGTACTGTCAACTGCATAGCAACATTACTAGGAACAATTAACTCAGGTCCAGCTATAGTGATCTTCCTTGATCTAGAAAAAGAATTCGAACTTGCAAGCCCGCAAGCAATTTTACACACCTTAGTTAAAAAAGGTGTAAAGGGAAATATGCTAGCATGGATTCAAGATTACTTAAGTCACAGGTATGCCAGAGTAAAGCTGCAAGGGCATGTGTCGGACTACCACTTGCATGAGAATGGGACTCCACAAGGAGGAGTCCTCAGTCCTAGTCTTTTTAACATCCTTAAGGAAAACCTTGTTTTCATTTATGACATTTACAGAAAGGGGTTAAATTGCTAAGCTATGCTGATGATATAGCATTAGCCATTACAGGTCCTTCAATTCTAAATAAAGCACAAGGTGCATTAGATAAAGTAACATCTGAATGCAGCGTTATAGGGCTAAAAATATCTGCACAGAAGTCTAAGGCAATGAGACTAGGCGGCAACACTCCAGACAGACACCTACGCATTCAAGACATTAACCTTCAGTGGGTTACACAATATCAATATCTCGGAGTGTGGATCGATTTTAAAATGACATTCAACAAACAAATTCAATATCTAAAGGAGAAAGCAAAACCACGACTATATATAATGAGAGCAATCACAGGGGCCCCGTCTAGGAGCGGGACACAAAGTGTTAAGAATGTTTTACATACACGTCGTTCGTTCCCTAGTTGAGTATGCAGCGCCTGCCTTACTCACTCTTTCTCCTGGTCAGTGGGCAAACGTTGAGGTTATTCAAAACGATGCATTGCGAATCATATCAGGAGCTCCCAGATGGACTAAAATACTGATCCTAAGACTAGAAACCAAGCTAACGTTAATTGAAATAGGAGTAAAAGGGATTGCTGCGTGCATGCTGATCAAGATATTGACTAGACCTAGAATCAGTTCACTTAAAGATATAATCACTGGAGCACTAACTCTGGACAGAAAAGCCTCCAATAGCAACAGGTGGACCCATTGTGCGATAAACACCATCAATACATTCGATATAACAAACACAGTCACTGAGAAGGGTGTCGATAAAATACATGCAGACTTTGTTTTGTAAGCCCCTTGGGAATCTCCTCCAGCAGACTTTAAGATTATAGTTATTGAAGGAAAAAAGAACCTTACAAATCCTCATCTGCTACGTAACATTGCACAGATGCATATAGAAGCAAACATGGCATCCGACAGCTTCACTTACTTCACAGATGGATCAGTAGACCAGCAGGAACAAGAAACCGGAGCTGCAGTTAAAACAGGAAACTGTAAATAGTTGGAGGCTCTCAAATGGGTGTTCGACTTTACAAATAAAGATGCTAGCCATTCAAAAGGCTTTGGAACATGCTCTTGCTGAACACCGACAACATGTTTATCATACATAAAGATTCGAGAACCGCCATTGAAACCTTGCAACAAGAACACATACGTGATAACATACATCTGATCACAAATGTCATATCATTAATGCAAACACTCAAACGACAAGGCCGACGGGTATTTATCAACTGGGTGCCAAGTCATGTGGGAATAATAGGAAATGACATTGCAGACGAAGCTGCAAAATTTGCAACTAAGAGAAGAAATGTAGACATTTACATACCACAGAGCCTACCACAGATTAAGAAAGTAATTAGAAACAGAGCAATGCAAAAGATGTACAGTGACCACAACACAGCAGTGGGAACATCAGGATCAGCGGGTTGGTACAAGAATTCAACCAACTACGAACCCCTTAGTTTGATGAAAGGGAGCAGTAGAGCAACAGAAGTACACTTACATCGCATCAGGCTTGGATACCCATGTGCATGGGAAATAGGCTTACAGGTTCCGGAAGATGAGAGGAAATGTCAACACTATGGAGAAAAGCCAGACAGACCACTGGAACATTATCTAACACAGTGCACAGTTACAAACCCATTAAGATTTCAGCTTAGATTCGACAGAGCAGTAGTTGTTAAACACATATGGCAAAATTTTACTGACGCGATCATACGAGTAATAAATACTCATTATCCGCCCAAGTAACACAGAAACAAACAACACTTAGTGGGCCAGCCAGAGGCTTAGGGCCCATGCACGAATAGCCCTGCAAAAAAAAAAAATGAGAGACAAGTGTGGATATAGTATTAACAGGAATCTGTTCATATATTGTATATTATTAATTTTTTGGTTCAGGGCCTTATAACAGCATTATGGGCCCCTGGGCAAACCAGTGTGCTGGGGTTTCTACGACAACCACTCTCAGGAATAAAAAGTAAATGGTCGATAATATTACACATATATTTATTTTATTGGCACTTCAACTAAACTGGTGTTACAACATTGAAAACATGCTGAAGAGCAGCAAATAATCAACATGATAAACATTTGAACTACAAACAAGGCTTGAAAAACACAATAATACTCAGTAAGCTACAAAGATTAGATGGTATAGTATGAAATTACTACGAAACCTTTTATTATAACAAGCATTTGCGGTATTTCTTTTCAGAGAGTTAGGTATGTTTAGGGGTGCCTTCTCGCCATGCCCTGTGGCTGGGGGGATTGGTGCCCTGAAGTTACATAAACACCCTATACCCCCTTGAAGTGGCAAGGGGAGTTAGGAGACAAGAATATTAGTGTCTTGAAGTCAATGGTCTTCAGGTTGTCATTTTCCTCGCACTTGAGCGCAAGTTAGTTCAAACGATGCTGCATCATTGTGCTACGAAGCAGATTTTTTTTATGAATTTCAGTCTTGAAAAAGCACATTCTCTTGTACAGTTGGTCACCATCATGGACATGAACACTAAGTGTAATTTTAACATTCAGGAATACAGATTTTAAACTGTCCAAATTTATTTTTTATGTACTGTGCAGGGAGAATTTCACAATTTTCAGCAAGAACCACGTAGTTTTTTTATATGCTCACTTTATTTAAAAGGTCATCACAATTCAGGTCCTTGAGATACATATTAGCCAGATGTTCACACTTTTTCTTTAGTCCATAAGAAGCAAAGGTTTTCAATTCACTGAAGAAAGAAAAGAGATTTCCAATCTGTGAATAAGCCTCTGCACGTTTCGTCAGTTCAAATATTAGCGTCCGGAAAAGGGAGAAAAGTTTTCACCATGATTATTCCGGTTTTACTAAGAAGTACCTCTTCTGCTGATCCATCATATCTACTAAGACGCACAGTTTGCTTTCGTTCCCGTTTTTTTCCATTACTGTAATCTGTATCTGGACATATTCTTTTGGCTTTGAATTCAGTCACAAAATTTGTCTCTAGTTTTCTGAAGATAGGCTTTCATATGTTCAAGAAGTAATAAAGATTAAAAATTACTTTAATAAAGATTAAAGTAATAAAGATTCGTAGCAACATGGATGTTCACATCCTTTGATTGCAGGAACTTGTTTGTTTTGTTCTTACTTTCTAGCATGTCATTCCTAAGAATTGCGAGAAATATTTTTTCTAGGTTTTTCCCTTTTTTTGCTCAATCATTCTGCCTCTTGCCTTATATTCACATGTTATTCATTGTCAGCTTATAGAGAATCCAGTGCATGTTTTATTTTCTCAAAACCCCCATACAGATCACGATTAGCATCAAAATGTGCTGACCATTGTGTGTCAGACAGACGCTTAACAACAAAATCTTTTCCTAAAGATGTCAATACCTTCCAGCGATGAGTATAACCAGCAAAAAATGAATTCAGATGCTGAACAAAATAAAAGAATTTGTCAGACTGTAGACAACCCTCTGCTGCCTTTACTCCTACCAAGTTCAGGTTGTGTCCAGCACAGGGGACATATTGGAAGTTTCTTCACATTAAGAAAATCTACGAGTGTCTGTTGGATCCTTTGCTCTATGAGAAAAGATGGGGATGGATATTAAGAAACGTTCCACAGGCTCACATCCTTTAATGTATCGGGCAATAAATGTCAGTTGATCTGTGTGTGAGATGTCTGGAGTGGAGGTTATCTTGAGGTAATCTACAGATGACCTCAAGATATCTTGATATTGAGATTATTTCGGGGCTTAGTGTCACCGCGGCCCGATCTCGACCAGGCCTGCACCCCCAGGAAATAGCCCTTGACAGCTGACTAACTCCTAGGTACCTATTTACTGTTAGGTAACAGGAGCATCAGGATGAAAGAAACTCTGCCCATTGTTTCTCGCTGGCGCCCGGGATAGAACCCGTGACCACAGGATCACGCATCCAGTGTTCTGTCCGCTCGGTGGACATAAGTATAATCTACACTTATTGAATAATATTTTGACTCTTTTACTTCTTACAGTAAACAAAGAACCCATTGAATCCATTAATTCAATAAATTCCTCACAAATATTTGCAGGTAAATATGACGGAATCCCTTTTCCAGAATTTCCATTCATTTTCAGATGTTCTTCCAAGAAATGATCATATTAATTCTGTCGCTCTAGTATACCTAAAAAGTTGCAATTTTTTGATGACCCAATAATCTGATTTTCTCCGCGAAATGACAAGCCTCTAGAGGCAAGAAAGCGAATTACAGAAACCAGACGTGCCAACACTTTATGCCATAATTCCTGCTCTGAGCGATGTTGCTCAAGTAATAAAGAATCAACACTTTTCAGTTTCTTTATGCCTCATCAAAAATGCTGTCATGCACTTTCGATGTTCTCCAATTTCATGTTCTACAATAACATTGCTGTGCTTCGAGTCATTGAACCTAAATGTAGCAAAGGCAGATTCTTTCTTGGACAATAGGCAGCATATAAAGCAGTACAAACAACCATGGGATAGCGAATAGTGTAGCGATTCATGCTTTGCAAATTGCAGAGGTAACATTAAAGGTAAAACATTAAAAAAGTAGCATTTTACAAAATCAAAATAACTTTATTATTCGAGGTAAGGACAGTGGAGTCCAGTACGTGACCTTCCATGTACAACACGAGAACCAAGACGCCGTCATCTGGGACGATCCTTTGTAAACAACACGGGCACCAGGACACTATCCTCGGGGACGACCATCTGTACTCAATAAGGGCACCAGGACACTATCCTCGGGGACGACCGTCTGTACCCAATAAGGGCACTTGGACACTATCCTCGGGGACGACCGTCTGTACCCAATAAGGGCACCAGGACACTATCCTCGGGGACGACCATCTGTACCCAATAAGGGCACTTGGACACTATCCTCGGGGACGACCGTCTGTACCCAATAAGGGCACCAGGACACTATCCTCGGGGACGACCATCTGTACCCAATAAGGGCACCAGGACACTATCCTCGGGGACGACCATCTGTACCCAATAAGGGCACTTGGACACTATCCTCGGGGACGACCGTCTGTACCCAATAAGGGCACCAGGACACTATCCTCGGGGACGACCATCTGTACCCAATAAGGGCACCAGGACACTATCCTCGGGAACGAACGACTGTAAACAACAAGGGCACAAGGACACTATCCTCGGGGACGATAATCTGTAAACAACAATGGCACAAGGACACTATCCTCGGGGACGATAATCTGTAAACAACAAGGGCACAAGAACACTATCCTCGGGGACGATAATCTGTAAACAACAAGGGCACAAGAACACTATCCTCGGGGACGATAATCTGTAAACAACAAGGGCACAAGGACACTATCCTCGGGGACGATAATCTGTAAACAACAAGGGCACAAGAACACTATCCTCGGGGACGATAATCTGTAAACAACAAGGGCACAAGGACACTATCCTCGGGGATTTTCGACTCTTCTTCAAGGAAGAATGCCACATATTATAGGATCTCTCCCTTACTTCTCACTAATTCTGTAACTCTCATAATTTTGCGATAGTGCTTTACTTTTAATTTTACGTATATAATTTCCTCCTGCAGCAATATAAATAACGGGCTATTTTCCTTTATAATCATCGATATAATTGACAGCAATGCTTTCGTTACCACTAATTCCTTCACAAAAAAGTCCTACGCAACTTCATCAGCTGGGAACCCAAACAATCAACATATTCCTGTTTTCTGAACTGCCTTCATTGACTTTTCTTCCCGGGGAACTGTTCGTCAACACGGCGTCCACTGAAGGCCTTTACAGTAGGCATTGTTTACTGCTGTATGGTATTCTTAACATATATTTAGTTTACTAAAGTCCAACAGGAAGATTTGTTCACTCTGCTCTACTTTATCACTTGTTACGTCATACGTTTCTTCAAATGAGTCATCTATTTTTCGAAATCTTTCTAACTCGGCTTTAAAGGCAGTACACCATTCCACTAATCCTTGCCCAACCGCTGGGTTGGACGGGAGAACGACGGTCTCGCTTAATGCAGGTCGGCGTTCAATCTTCGACCATCAAAGTTGTTGGGCACCATTCCTTCCCCCCCGTCCCATACCAAAACCTTATCATGGTGCTTTCTAAGGGCTACATAGTCTAATGGCTTGGCGTTTTCTCCTTATAGTTCCCTTCCCCTTTCACTAATTCCTGTTCTACATTCAACCGCATCCTCCATAACCTAAATATGGCAGGTAGGAAGCCTACAAATAGGCCTCACTTACTCCGCCAGTCTAACTCAATTTGTCGGACCCAACTGAGGAGTTAAGGGGTATTTGTGTATATAAATGAAGAAAAATTGTAACGCAGGAAATATAAATAATGTTGACACTACTTTGACATCAACACAAAGTTGTATATCTTAAAACCAATTGGTGTAAATGGAATTAGTTTACACTCAAGAAAAACTAGAGTAAATTCTGGTTTAATTGGATATAAGTACCAACTAACTTATTGAATGGCCCAGTAATACTTCTACTGTTCATTATTCTTATGTTTTCCACATGAGATTGACAGTGACTGGACGCGACTGATAGGACATAGTGAGAGTTGTAACGGTATTTGAGTGCTTTATGGGACACACTGTTGGAAATATCCAACACTTATTCATCATTTTAGTATTTCAATACATCATCCTTGTATTAGTAATAGTAATTTACTAATATTACTAACATGTAGATTATCCATATCAATTCTTTTCCTACTGCGTAATTCATTAGCTAAATATTTCCTACTTTGTAGCGTGGTTGCGTCAAGCAACTTAGCAGCAGAGAGATAAAATCTACATTTCAGATAATTTAGTTCTATTCTCCTTTCATATCAGTATTCTTTCCTAAGACGTATTAACTGACACTATGTCAACCAGTGACCAAATAATATCGCGTTATTAGCGAAAGATCACTACTTAACAGTAATCTCTGTTATCCCATGGAGGAACGAGTTTCTCCACCCGTTTTCGTCTAGATGAACACAGTTTCATCTTAATAATTATACGACGAGAATGCAATTATTATTACTTTCCTTGTGACCAAACCTAGCCTTAATATCTCGCGTGGTTGAAAAATTATTAGGAGAAAAATTCTCCATATCAAATCTCCGTGCTTTTGCGCATGCGCGGGCGAGACTGGTGAAGGAGGCAGAAGGAGCACCAGCCATATTGCTGAAAACAGGTGATTCTCGATTCTTCGCGGCAGGGGATCGTATTCCAGGGACCATAGGATTAAGGACTTGCCCGAAACGCTACGCGTACTAGTGGCTGTACAAGAATGTAACAACTCTTGTATATATCTAAAAAAAAAAAAAAAAAAAAAAAAAAAAAAAAAAAAAAAAAAAAAAAAAAAAAAGGAGCACCAGCCATATTGCTGAAAACAGGTGGTGTCCAGGAGCTTACTTATTTCCCGGCTCGAAATAGTGACATTGCGCAATAGCAAGCTCCAGGGTTCAGGAGCGACTTCGCCAACTACTAGACATCAGTCCCGGCGAGTGTAATCCTTTTGAGTCCTACAGTAATTTAGTTATTGGTGCACTAAGTAACGAATTTGCGTAGATAGCTCGCCCTCAGGACACGAGAGCAACAAAAAAATTGAATTTAGTATCATATCATATTGTGCTCTCCCTTTCACGCAAAAATAGTGTTATATTTAATTTGGTATAGGATTCTTTTACATTTCGATTGTCATTTCATCTTGAGCTAAAGTGAAAAGAGAAGAGATAACTTCCCTTTAATGCATGTTCTTGAACAGTTTATTGTGCATCAGCACTCATCCTGTGAGCGGTAGTTTATTGTGCATCCGCACTCATCCTGTGAGCGGTAGTTTATTGTGCATCCGCACTCATCCTGTGAGCGGTAGTTTATTGTGCATCCGCACTCATCCTGTGAGCGGTAGTTTATTGAGCACCCGCAATCATCCTGTGAGCGGTAGTTTATTGTGCATCCGCACTCATCCTGTGAGCGGTAGTTTATTGTGCATCCGCACTCATCCTGTGAGCGGTAGTTTATTGTGCATCCGCACTCATCCTGTGAGCGGTAGTTTATTGTGCATCAGCACTCATCCTGTGAGCGGTAGTTTATTGTGCATCAGCACTCATCCTGTGAGCGGTAGTTTATTGAGCACCCGCAATCATCCTGTGAGCGGTAGTTTATTGTGCACCCGCACTCATCCTGTGAGAGGTAGTTTATTGAGCACCCGAAATCATCCGGTGAGCGGTAGTTTATTGTGCACCCACACTCATCATGTGAGGGGCAGTTTATTGTGCACCCGCACTCATCCTGTGAGTGTTAGTTTATTGTGCTCCCGCACTCATCCTGTGAACGGTACTTTATTGTGCACCAGCACTCATCCTGTGAGCGATAGTTCATTGTACACCTCTTACTCATCTTGTGAGCGGTAGTTTAATGTACACCCGCACTCATCATGTGAGCGTTAGTTTATTGTGCACACTCACCAATCGTTTGAGTGGTAGATTTTTTGCATCCACACTCATACTGTGAGTGGTAGTTTACTGTGCACCTGCACTCATCCTGTAAGCGGTAGTTTATTACTAACCTGCACTCATCTTGTGAGCCATAGTTCATTGTGCACCAGCTCTCATCCTGTGAGCGGTAGTTTATTGTGCACCTGCACTCATTTTGTGAGTGGTAGTTTATTATACACCTACACTCAGCCCGTGAGCAACAGTTTATTGTGCACCCACAGTCATCCTGTGTGCCGTAGTTTATTGTGCACTAGCACTCATCCTGTGAGCGGTAGTTTATTGTGCACCCGCACTCATCCTGTGAGCGGTAGTTTATTCTGCACCCACACTCATCCTGTGAGCGGTAGTTTATTCTGCACACACACACTCATCCTGTGAGCGGAAGTTTATTGTGCACCTTCATTCATCCTGTGAGCGGTAGTTTATTGTGCACCCTCATTCATCCTGTGAGCGGTAGTTTATTGTGCTCCCGCATGCATTCTGTGAGCGGTAGTTCATTGAACACCCCTCACTCATCTTGGGAGCAGTAGTTTATTGTGCACCAACAAAATCCTGTGAATGGTAGTTTATTGTCCACCAGCCTCGTCCTGTGAGCAGTAGTTTATTGTGCACCTGCACTCATCCTGTGAGGGGTAGTTTATTGTGCACCTGCACTCATCCTGTGAGCGGTAGTTTATTCTGCACACACACTAATCCTGTGAGCGGAAGTTTATTGTGCACCTTCATTCATCGTGTGAGCAGTAGTTTATTGTGCACCAGCACACAATCTGAGAGCAGTAGCTCTTGGTTCACCGGCACTTATCCTGTGAGCAGTAGTTTATTGTGCACCTGCACTCATCCTTTGACCAGTAGTTTATTGTGCACCCTCTCTCATCCCGTGAGTCGTTGCTTATTGTGCTCCCGGACTCATAGATGGAGCGGTAGTTCATTGTGAACCTGCACTCATCCTGTGAGCGGTAGTTTACTGTGCCCCGCATGCATTCTCTGAGCAGTAGTTTAAGATGCACCCACACTAATCATGTGACCGATAGTTTACTGTACACCCGCACTCATCCTGTGAGCGGAAGTTCATTGAACACCGCTCACTCATCTTTTGAGCATTAGTTTATTCTACACCCCGCACACATCGTGTGACCGATAGTTTATTGTGCACCCGCACTCATCCTGTGAGTTGTAGTTTATTTTGTACCTGCATTCATACTGTGAGCGGTAGTTTATTGTGCTCCCGCACTCATCCTGTGAGCCGTAGTTTATTGTGCACCTGCATTTATACTGTGAGAGGTAGTTTATTGTGCTCCCGCAATCATCCTGTGAGTCGTAGTTTATTGTGCACCTGCATTCATACTGTGGGCGGTAGTTTATTGTGCATTAGCACTCATCCAGTGAACGGTAGTTTATTTTGCACCCACACTCATCCTGTGAGCGGTAGTTTATTGTGCACCCGCAATCATCCTGTGACCTGTAGTTTATTGTGCCCCCACACTCAATATGTGAGCGGTAGTTTACTGTACACCCGCATTCATCCTGTGAGCGGTAGTTTATTGCTCACCCTAATTCCTCCTGTCAGCAGTAGTTTATTGAACACTTGCACTCATCCTGTGATCGGTAGTTTATTGTGCACCGGCACTCATCCTTTGAGTGATAGTTTATTATGCATCCTGCACTCATCCTGTTAGTGGTAGTTTACGGTGTACCCGCACTCATCCTGTGAGTGGTAGTTTACGGTGTACCCGCACTCATCCTTTGAACAGTATTTTATTGTGCACCTGCACTTATCCTGTGAGCAGTAGTTTACTGTGTACCAGCACTCATCCTGTGAGCAGTAGTTTACTGTACACGTGCACTCATCCTGTGAGCGGTAGTTTATGGTGAACCTGCACTCCTTCTGTGTGCGGTAGATTACTGTGCAACAGCACTCGTCCTGTGAGCGGTAGTTCATTATGCACCCACACTCATCCTGAGAGCCATAGTTTATTGTGCACTAGCACCAATCCCGTGAGCGGCAGTTTATTGTTAACCCGCACTCATCCATTGAGCGGTAGTTTATGTTGCACCCAAACTCACCCTGTGAGTGGTAGTTCATTGTACACCCCTCTCTCATCCCATGAGCAGTTATCTGTAGATTACCTCAAGATAACCTCCACTCCAGACATCTCACACACAGATCAACTGACATTTATTGCCCGATACATTAAAGGCTGTGAGCCTGTGGAACGTTTCTTAATATCCATCCCCATCTTTTCTCATAGAGCAAAGGATCCAACAGACACTCGTAGATTTTCTTAATGTGAAGAAACTTCCAATATGTCCCCTGTGCTGGACACAACCTGAACTTGGTAGGAGTAAAGGCAGCAGAGGGTTGTCTACAGTCTGACAAATTCTTTTATTTTGTTCAGCATCTGAATTCATTTTTTGCTGGTTATACTCATCGCTGGAAGGTATTGACATCTTTAGGAAAAGATTTTGTTGTTAAGCGTCTGTCTGACACACAATGGTCAGCACATTTTGATGCTAATCGTGATCTGTATGGGGGTTTTGAGAAAATAAAACATGCACTGGATTCTCTATAAACTGACAATGAATAACAAGTGAATATAAGGCAAGAGGCAGAATGATTGAGCAAAAAAAGGGAAAAATCTAGAAAAAATATTTCTCGCAATTCTTAGGAATGACATGCTAGAAAGTAAGAACAAAACAAACAAGTTCCTGCAATCAAAGGATGTGAACATCCATGTTGCTACGAATCTTTATTACTTTAATCTTTATTAAAGTAATTTTTAATCTTTATTACTTCTTGAACATATGAAAACCTATCTTCAGAAAACTAGAGACAAATTTAGTGACTATGAATTCAAAGCCAAAAGAATATGTCCAGATACAGATTACAGTAATGGAAAAAAACGGGAACGAAAACAAACTGTGCGTCTTAGTAGATATGATGGATCAGCAGAAGAGGTACTTCTTAGTAAAACCGGAATAATCATGGTGAAAACTTTTCTCCCTTCTCTGGACGCTAATATTTGAACTGACGAAACGTGCAGAGGCTTATTCACAGATTGGAAATCTCTTTTCTTTCTTCAGTGAATTGAAAACCTTTGCTTCTTATGGACTAAAGAAAAAGTGTGAACATCTGGCTAATATGTATCTCAAAGACCTGAATTGTGATGACCTTTTAAATAAAAGTGAGCATATCAAAAAACTACGTGGTTCTTGCTGAAAATTGTGAAATTCTCCCTGCACAGTACACAAAAAATAATTTTGGACAGTTTAAAATCTGTATTCCTAAATGTTAAAATTACACTTAGTGTTCATGTCCATGATGGTGACCAACTGTACAGGAGAATGTGCTTTTTCAAGACTGAAATTCATAAAAAAATCTGCTTCGTAGCACAATGATGCAGCATCGTTTGAACTAACTTGCGCTCAAGTGCGAGGAAAATGACAACCTGAAGACCATTGACTTCAAGACACTAATATCTTGTCCCCTAACTCCCCTTGCCACTTCGGGGGGGGGGGTTAATGGGTGTTTATGTAGCTTCAGGGCACCAATCCCCCCAGCCACAGGGCATGGCGAGAAGGCACCCCTAAGCATACCTAATACCATATCAAACACAAACTAAAATACACATAAATGGCAGATCTCATCACAACCCACAAGAGTTAAGATGATACTAATAACAAACAATAATAACCTGAAAAACAAACATATAATTATTGGAAAATTCTTTTGTATTCGGTTTTTTCTTATATGGACACAGCACACAAAGGGAGAGGTGAACAGTATATCATTAAAAAAGAACTAACGCTGAAGGCCAAAACAGCAAGCTGCCTAAGCGGCAGGATTGATGACTTGACATCGGCATACATGGAAAATTATTCACAGTGGAAGCTCCTAACAAGGCCCCGGAGCGGGAGGAATATCATGTATGCGCATGGGGGTCCCTCCGGTCGCCGCCTTACCCACTTGTGGGCTCCGGCCTGGTCATCCACCCTCTTGTGAGACACCATTTGGAGAAGTGGTACTCCAGATGACGACTCTGCTTAGATAGTTGGCTACCAGCTATCCTGGCTGCGGTTCACCTAAGCGAGACTATATTGACCCTTATGCACCCTGTGCACAGTGATCCTGAGGCTAAGGTGGTCTGCCCCTAGATGTGGTCTTGGACCATATTCTGTAAATGGAATATGTCCAGGTCAGGGCTTTCACAGAGCAAATCTCAAGGTCGCTCTTGGTGAGTCCCATATCCAGTAGACCACGCGCACTCTCTTTGCACCATCCTCCCCTCCAATTAAGGGTTATTGAAGAGGCGGATGCTGTGTGCTTCCCGGTATATTCCTTGACCTTTTGAAGGATCTCTGGGGTGCCGTGCTTGTCGCACTTGCTCTGATGTGGACGGGAGAGTGGGAAGTTATCAGCAGAGATCTGGGTGTCTAATATAAAGACCTCATCACCTTTGCAAGTTATGATGTCAGGCTTACAGAAGGTCCCTCCATCCGGTATATGGACTTCACGTTCCACCTCGAAACCTCTCTGCCGCAGGCGGACGGCTACGAACTGGGTGATATCGTCATGACGTTTCACCCGAGCCCCGTGTGTCTTGTGGCATGCCTGGGATATGTGACCCAGGGTTCCTGGTCTCCGACAAGCATCGCAGAGACCAGAAGCCTCGGGTCTACCCCTAGCAGCCCTAGACGGCGTGACTACAGCGCTTGCTCTAATCTGAATGGCGTGAGCAAAATCTCCTCCGCTTAGTAAACGGGTACCGGACGCGACCCACTTGTGGCAAGATGGAACCTCACAAGAGGACGCGAGGCCGGCACCGTCGACCATGCTATACAGTTTTGCTTTCCACTTCCTAGAGCGCTCAGTCGTTCTGTTAGAAGGGGTTCCGGCGGCCGTGGTTGGGTCTACCCATCGACGCATTCGCGCTTGGAACGCGGGTAGGAGAGCCGCTGCCACTACCACTGGATCCTCCGACTCTACTAACTCCCCGAGCCGCTTGTTCTTCTGTAGGCAGATTGATGTGGCAAAGTCGGGTATTCCTAGTCCACCGTCCTTCACGTCGGCATGAATATAGGCATTAGGAGTGTCATGAGGCAGCCGCAGCCAGCCACAAGTGGCATGCCGCAGCCGCCGATCAAGCCTCGCTAACTCCGTCTTAAACACGCGTCCGAGAACAAGCCGGTGGTTCATCTTGGAGATTAGGTGGTGTTTTAGTAGGTATAGCCTCTGTTGGGGTTTGAGTGGCGCCTTAGTGATGTTCATGAGGCCGTCGTCAAACAGGAAACCGTAGGATAAGCGTCTGCCCCCCAGCCCCGATAAGTATTCCTAAGTACTTATTCTCGTCCGCCACACTCATAGTACCGATTGCGTCGTCCCCGACGTAGTATGCCTTCCTGGTGGGGACATGCCACGTCTTGCGATGAGCATCGATAACTATGCTTAGCGTACGGCATTTCGCAGCATATACTTTAAGGCCAGAGCCACGCAGTGTGTGGCAAATACTTGTTATGAGTGTCTGTAGTCCGGCAGCCGTCTCTACTGCCACAACCAGATCGTCAGCGAATGCCAGTGCTGATATCTTTTCGCCTCCCAGTTCGACCCCTAGCCCCAAGACCCCTAACCCCGACCCCTAACCCCGACCCCTAACCCCGACCCCTAACTCTATGAAAAGAAATACCGCAAATGCTTGTTATAATAAAACGTTCGTAGTAATTTCATACTCTACCATCTAATCTGTGTAGCTTACTGAGTATTATTGTGTTTTTCAAGCCTTGTTTGTAGTTCAAATGTTTATCATGTTGATTATTTGCTGCTCTTCAGCATGTTTTCAATGTTGTAACACCAGTTTAGTTGAAGTGCCAATAAAATAAATATGTGTAATATTATCGACCATTTACTTTTTATTCCTGAGAGTGGTTGTCGTAGAAACCCCAGCACACTGGTTTGCCCAGGGGCCCATAATGCTGTTATAAGGCCCTGAACCAAAGAATTAATAATATACAATATATGAATAGATTCCTGTTAATACTATATCCACACTTGTCTCTCATTTTTTTTTTTTTGCAGGGCTATTCGTGCACGGGCCCTAAGCCTCTGGCTGGCCCACTAAGTGTTGTTTGTTTCTGTTTTACTTGGGCGGAGTTTGAGTATTTATTACTCGTATGGTCGCTTTAGTAAGATTTTGCCATATGTGTTTAACAACTTCTTCTGCTCTGTCGAATTTAAGTTGAAATCTTAATGGGTTTGTAACTGTGCACTGTGTTAGATAATGTTCCAGTGATCTGTCTGGCATTTCTCCATAGTGTTGACATTTCCTCTCATCTTCCGGAACCTGTAAGCCTATGTCCCATGCACATGGGTATCCAAGCCTGATGCGATGTAAGTGTACTTCTATTGCTCTACTGCTCCCTTTCATAAAACTAAGGGGTTCGTAGTTGGTTGAATTCTTGTACCAACCCGCAGATCCTGATGTTCCCACTGCTGTGTTGTGGTCACGGTACATCTTTTGCATTGCTCTGTTTCTAATTACTTTCTTAATCTGTGGTTGACTCTGTGGTATGTAAATGTCTACATTTCTTCTCTTAGTTGCAAGTTTTGCAGCTTCGTTTGCAATGGAATTTCCTATTATTCCCACATGACTTGGCACCCAGTTGATAAGTACCCGTCGGTCATGTCGTTTGAGTGTTTGCATTAATGAAATGACATTTGTGATCAGATGTATGTTATCACATATGTGTTGTTGTTGCAAGGTTTCAATGGCGGTGGTCGAATCTGTATGTATGATAACATGTTGTCGGTGTTCAGCAAGAGCATGTTCCGAAGCCATTTGAATGGCTAGCATCTCTGTAAAGTCGAAAACCCATTTGAGAGCCTCCAACTATTTACAGAGTTTCCTATTTTAACTGCAGCTCCGGTTTCTTGTCCCTGCTGGTCTACTGATCCATCTGTGAAGTAGGTGAAGCTGTCGGATGCCATGTTTGCTTCTATATGCATCTGTGCAATGTTACGTAGCAGATGAGGATTTGTAAGGTTCTTTTTTCCTTCAATAACTATAATCTTAAAGTCTGCTGGAGGAGATTCCCAAGGGGCTTGCATAACAAAGTCTGCATGTATTTCATCGACACCCGTCTCAGTGACTGTGTTTGTTATATCGAATGTATTGATGGTGTTTATCGCACAATGGGTCCACCTGTTGCTATTGTAGGCTCTTCTGTCCAGAGTTAGTGCTCCAGTGATTATATCTTTAAGTGAACTGATTCTAGGTCTAGTCAATATCTTGATCAGCATGCACGCAGCAATCCCTTTTACCATTATTTCAATTGACGTTAGCTTGGTTTCTAGTCTTAGGATCAGTATTTTAGTCCATCAGGCATAAACACATATTTGGTGAAGCCAAGTATGTGTTTATGCAGGTCTCCACTCTTCCACAGTGGAGACCTTTTTAAGACCTTCCGTTCTGCAGTTTTACTAATGCATGATGTTAATGAAATGGGTCTGTAATTGCCAGGTTCTTTCGGCTTAGGAATTGGTATGATGTCTGCTTTTCTCCAAGTGGTCGGTAGTTTGCCTTGCTGCCAAGATGCATTGATGACGTCCAATATTCCTTGTTCTCCAGCAGGACCTGCATGTGCTATCATTGAGTATGTAATGTTATCAGCACCTGGTGCAGTGTCCTTACCACCTTCTTTGGCTCTGATTAGTTCTTGTTTGGTGAAGGGACAGTCACATTCGTCATTTATAGCTAATGCTCTCATGAATGACTGTCAACCTCTCTTGTTTTAATTGTTCTTGCTGCCTTCCGACCATTGCAAGAAGCTGATATGAAGCTGTTCTTTCTGCAAATTGGCGAGCAATTAAATGAGCATTAAAATCTCTCAGCCTCCTGCAATAGTTGAATACATGTCTGTGGTCGGGCTGGTCGACCTGATATAGTTTTAATCTGACCCAATATATTACCAAGACTACTATGTTCATTTAGAATTTGACACCACTCAAACCATCTTGCCTCCTTTACTTCTAGAGAAACTCGTCTTGCTTCAGATATCACCGCTCTTAGCAGAGTTCTTCCTTCTGGTGTGGGGTTTCTCTTTAGATGTTTTCTGAAGATGTTGACTCTGTGGTTCTGTTCTTTAACTTCATTACAATAGAACCAATAGTTCTTTCGCTTTGTGTTTCCTGTGATAATGATTGGAATAGCTTTGTTTGCAGCAGTTGCAATGGCTTTCTGCAGATTGGTCTCGTGTATGTTCAAATCCTCAGGTGGCGAATATGTTGCATACCATTTTTCAAGTTCTTCTTGGTATATATTCCAATTGGCTTTTCGTAAATTCCACCTAGGTTGTGCAGGTGGTGTAGGAGGTCGTTCTATGTTTAGTGTTGTGACAGTAGCATAGTGGTCAACGGTGATCACCGGGTCTACTTCCCACTTCGCCTGATGCTTGAGTGCTGTTGAGATTAATGTAAGATCAAGGGAACCTCCTAGAATGTGAGTGGGTTCCCCAGTGTTGAGAAGCGTAATTTCATTTACTTCTCGCAGAGCTGCAGTTAAATGGCGCCCATCTGCATTGGCTGGCCCAGTCGCACCTAACTCTTGATGATGAGCATTAAAAATCCCCAGCAATAATTTCATTTTCCTGCGTGGTCAAGGCAAGCACTGCCTCTGCTTCTAGTTTACTTGACGTCTAGGGGGCTTGTAAACGTTGTATATGAGGAACTAAATATTAGCAATATTCACAGTTACAATAGTACAATAAATTAACGCACTCAGGATGAGTGTGGGTGCATAATAAACTACGGCTTACATGATGAGTGTGGGTGCATAATAAAGTACGGCTTACATGATGAGTGTGGGTGCACAATAAACTACCTTTCACAGGATGACAAGGGTGCACAATATACTACTGCTCACAGGATGAGTGTGGGTGGACAATAAACTACCGCTCACAGGATGAGTGCTAGTGCACAAAAAACTATCGCTCACAGTATGATTGTTGGTGCACAATAAACTATGGCTCACAGGATGAGTGTTGGTGCATCATAAACTACCACTCACATGATGAGACCATGTGCACAATAAACTAACACTCTCAGGATGAGTGCGGGTGCATAATAAACTACCGCTCACAGAATGAGTGCAGAAGCTCAAAAAACTATGGCTCACAAAATGAGTGCGGGAGCACAATAAACTACCGTTCACAGGACGAGTGCGGGTGCACAATAAATTGCCGGTCACAGGATGAGTGCTGGTGCACAATAAACTACCATTCACAGGATGAGTGCTGGTGCACAATAAACTACTGCTCACATAATAAGGCTGGTGCACAATAAACTACTGCTCACAGAATAAGGCTGGTGCACAATAAACTACAGCTCACAGAATGAGTGCTGATACACAAAAAACTACCGCTCACAGGATGAGTGCGGGTGCACATTAAACTACTGCTCACAGAATAAGGGTGGTGCACAATAAACTACTGCTCACAGGATGAGTGCTGGTGCACAATAAACAACTGCTCACAGAATGAGTGCTGTTACACAAAAAACTACCGCTCACAGGATGAGTGCGGGTGCACAATAAACTACTGCTCACAGAATAAGGCTGGTGCACAATAAACAACTGCTCACAGGATGAGTGCTGGTGCACAATAAACTACCGCTCACAGAATGAGTGTGCACAGTAAACTACCGCTCACAGGTTGAGTGTTGGTGCACAGTAAACTACTGCTCACTGGTTGAGTGCTGGTGCACAATAAACTACTGCTCACAGGGTGGGTGCTGGGGCACAATAAACTACTGCTCACAGGATGAGTGCTGGTGCACAATAAACTACAGATCACAGGATGATTACGGGAGCACAATAAACTACCGGTCAGTGGATGAGTGCTAATGCACAATAAACTACCGCTCAAAGGATGAGTGCGGGTGCATAATAAACTATCGCTCACAGGATGAGTAAGGGGTGTTCAATGAACTTCTGCTTACAGGATGAATGAGGGTGTACAGTAAACTACCGCTCACAGCATGCATGCAGGAGCACAATAAACTCACGCTCACATGATGAGTGCGGGTGCACAATGAACTACCGTTCAATCTATGAGTGCAGGAGCATAATAAACAACGACTCACGGGATGAGTGAGAGTGCACAATAAACTACCGCTCAAAGGATGAGTGCGGGAGTGCGGGAGTGTTCAAGAGAGAACTGGATAAGCACCTCCAAAGGATACCTGATCAACCAGGTTGTGGCTCATACGTCAGGCTGCGAGCAGCCGCGTCCAACAGCCTGGTTGATCAGTCCGGCAACCAGGAGGCCTGGTCGACAACCGGGCCGCGGGGACTCTAAGCCCCGGAAGCACCTCAAGGTAACCTCAAGGTAAGGGAGCACAATAAACTACCGCTCCCACGATGAATGAGGGTGCACAGTAAACTTGTGCTCACAAGATGAGTGTGTGTGCAGAATAAACTACCGCTCACAAGATGAGTAAGAGGTCAACAATGAACTACCGCTCACAAGATGATTGCAGGAGTGCAGTAAACTACCGCTCACAGGATGATTGCAGGTGCACAATAAATTACAGCTTACAAGATGAGTGTGGGTGCACAAAAAACAACCATTCAAACGATAGGTGTGGGTACACAATAAACTACCGCTCACAGGATGAGTGAGGGTAATTAATAAACTATTGCTGACAGGATGAGTGAGGGTGCACAATAAACTAACGCTCACAGAATGAGTGCGGGAGCACAATAAACTTCTGTTCACAGGATGAGTGTTGGTTTACAATTAACTACCGCTCATAGGATGAGTGTGGGTGCACAATAAACTACTGCTCACAGGATGAGTGCTGGTGCACAATAAACTACCTTTCACAGGATGAGTGCTGGTGTACAATAAACTACCGCTCACAGGATGAGTGTGGGTACACAATAAACTACCTTTCACAGGATGACAAGGGTGCACAATATACTACTGCTCACAGGATGAGTGTGGGTGGACAATAAACTACCGCTCACAGGATGAGTGCTAGTGCACAAAAAACTATCGCTCACAGTATGATTGTTGGTGCACAATAAAGTATGGCTCACAGGATGAGTGTTGGTGCATCATAAACTACCACTCACATGATGAGACCATGTGCACAATAAACTAACACTCTCAGGATGAGTGCGGGTGCATAATAAACTACCGCTCACAGGATGAGTGCAGAAGCTCAAAAAACTATGGCTCACAAAATGAGTGCGGGAGCACAATAAACTACCGTTCACAGGACGAGTGCGGGTGCACAATAAATTGCCGGTCACAGGATGAGTGCTGGTGCACAATAAACTACCATTCACAGGATGAGTGCTGGTGCACAATAAACTACTGCTCACATAATAAGGCTGGTGCACAATAAACTACTGCTCACAGAATAAGGCTGGTGCACAATAAACTACAGCTCACAGAATGAGTGCTGATACACAAAAAACTACCGCTCACAGGATGAGTGCGGGTGCACAATAAACTACTGCTCACAGAATAAGGGTGGTGCACAATAAACTACTGCTCACAGGATGAGTGCTGGTGCACAATAAACAACTGCTCACAGAATGAGTGCTGGTACACAAAAAACTACCGCTCACAGGATGAGTGCGGGTGCACAATAAACTACTGCTCACAGAATAAGGCTGGTGCACAATAAACAACTGCTCACAGGATGAGTGCTGGTGCACAATAAACTACCGCTCACAGAATGAGTGTGCACAGTAAACTACCGCTCACAGGTTGAGTGTTGGTGCACAGTAAACTACTGCTCACTGGTTGAGTGCTGGTGCACAATAAACTACTGCTCACAGGGTGGGTGCTGGGGCACAATAAACTACTGCTCACAGGATGAGTGCTGGTGCACAATAAACTACAGATCACAGGATGATTACGGGAGCACAATAAACTACCGGTCAGTGGATGAGTGCTAATGCACAATAAACTACCGCTCAAAGGATGAGTGCGGGTGCATAATAAACTATCGCTCACAGGATGAGTAAGGGGTGTTCAATGAACTTCTGCTTACAGGATGAATGAGGGTGTACAGTAAACTACCGCTCACAGCATGCATGCAGGAGCACAATAAACTCACGCTCACATGATGAGTGCGGGTGCACAATGAACTACCGTTCAATCTATGAGTGCAGGAGCATAATAAACAACGACTCACGGGATGAGTGAGAGTGCACAATAAACTACCGCTCAAAGGATGAGTGCGGGAGTGCGGGAGTGTTCAAGAGAGAACTGGATAAGCACCTCCAAAGGATACCTGATCAACCAGGCTGTGGCTCATACGTCAGGCTGCGAGCAGCCGCGTCCAACAGCCTGGTTGATCAGTCCGGCAACCAGGAGGCCTGGTCGACAACCGGGCCGCGGGGACTCTAAGCCCCGGAAGCACCTCAAGGTAACCTCAAGGTAAGGGAGCACAATAAACTACCGCTCCCACGATGAATGAGGGTGCACAGTAAACTTGTGCTCACAAGATGAGTGTGTGTGCAGAATAAACTACCGCTCACAAGATGAGTAAGAGGTCAACAATGAACTACCGCTCACAAGATGATTGCAGGAGTGCAGTAAACTACCGCTCACAGGATGATTGCAGGTGCACAATAAATTACAGCTTACAAGATGAGTGTGGGTGCACAAAAAACAACCATTCAAACGATAGGTGTGGGTACACAATAAACTACCGCTCACAGGATGAGTGAGGGTAATTAATAAACTATTGCTGACAGGATGAGTGAGGGTGCACAATAACCTAACGCTCACAGAATGAGTGCGGGAGCACAATAAACTTCTGTTCACAGGATGAGTGTTGGTTTACAATTAACTACCGCTCATAGGATGAGTGTGGGTGCACAATAAACTACTGCTCACAGGATGAGTGCTGGTGCACAATAAACTACCTTTCACAGGATGAGTGCTGGTGTACAATAAACTACCGCTCACAGGATGAGTGTGGGTACACAATAAACTACCACTGACAGGATGAGTGCAGGTGCACAATAAACTACCGCTCACAGGATGAGTGCTGGTGCACAATAAACTACCTTTCACAGGATGAGTGTGGGAGCGCAATAAACTACCGCTCACAGGGATGAGTTTGGGTGCAGAATACACTACCGCTCACAGAATGAGTGCGGGGGCACAATAAACTATGGCTTACATGATAGTTACATGATAGTGATAGAAAGCGGTAGTTTATTATGCACCCACAGTCATCCTGTGAGCGGTAGTTTATTGTGCACCCGCACTCGTCCTGTGAGCGGTAGTTTATGTTGCACCTGCACTCATCCTGTGACTCGTACTTTATTGTGCACCAGTACTCATCCTGTGAGGGGTAATTTATTGTGCTCTCGCACTCATACTGTGAGCGGTAGCTTATTGTGCACCCTCACTCATCCATTGAGCGGTAGTTTATGTTGCACCCAAACTCATCCTGTGAGGGGCATTTCATTGTAAACCCCTCTCTCATCCTATGAGCAGTAGTTTATTGAACACTTGCACTTATCCAGTGAGCGGTAGTTTATTGTGCACCCACACTTGTCCTTTGAGTTGTAGTTTTTTCGAAATCCGCATTCATCCTGTGAGTGGTAGTTTACTGTGCACCCGCACTCCACCTGTGTGTGGTAGTTTACTGTGCACCAGCACTCATCCTTTGAGCGGTAGTTTATTGTCCACCTACTTTCATCCTGTGAGCGGTAGTTTACTGTACACCCGCATTCATCCTGTGAGCGGTAGTTTATTGTCCACCTACACTCATGCTGTGAGCAGTAGTTTACTGTACATGCGCATTCATCCTGTGAGCGGTAGTTTTTTGTACATCCGCACTCATCCTGTGAGCGGTAGTTTACTGTGCATTAGCACTCATCCTGTGAGCAGTAGTTTATTGTGCACCTGCATTCATCCTGTGAGTGGTAGTTTACTGTACACCTGCACTCATCCTGTGAGCGGTAGTTTATTGTGCACCTGCACTCATTCTGTGAGCGGTAGTTAACTGTGCATAAGCAGTCATCCTGTGAGCATTAGTATATTGTACACCTACACTCATCCTATGATTGGTAGTTTACTGTGCACCAGCACTCCTCCAGTGAGTAGTAGTTTCTTGTGCACCAGCACTCATTCTTGGAGCGGTATTTCATTGTGCTCCTGCACTCATTCTGTGAGTGGTAGTTTAATGTGTATCTGCACTCATCCTGTGAGTGGTAGTTTCTTGTGCACCCGCATTCATTCCTTGAGCGGTATTTCATTATGCTCCCGCACTCATCCTGTGAGTGGTAGTTTATTGTGCACCCTAACTCATCCTTTTAGCAGTAGTTTATTGAACACCCGCACTCATCCAGTGAACGGTAGTTGATTGTTCACCCGCACTCGTCCTTTGTGTGGTAGTTTTTTGTAAATCCGCACTCATTCTGTGAGTGTTAGTTTACTGTTCACCCACACTCATCCTGTGAGCGGTAGTTTATTGTGCATCCGCATTCGTCCTGTGAGTGGTAGTTTACGATGCACCTTCACTCATCCTGTGAGTCGTAGATTATTGTGCACCAGCACTCATCCTGTGAGTGGTAGTTTATTGTTCAGCCACAATCATACTTTGAGCAGTAGTTGTTTAAGGACCCTACACTCATCCTGTGAGCGGTAGTTTATTGTGCACTCGAACTCATCCGGTGAGCGGTAGTTTATTGTGCACTCGAACTCATCCGGTGAGCGGTAGTTTATTGTGCGCCAGCATTCATCCTATGAGCAGTAGTTTATTGTGCACCCGCACTCATCCTGTGATCGGTAGTTTATTGTGCTCCCAACCTCATTCTGTGAGCCATAGTTTATTGTGCACCTGCACTCATACTGTGAGCGGTAGTTTATTATGCACCCACACTCATCCTGTGAGCGGTAGTTTATTGTCCACCTGCACTCATCCTATGAGCGGTAGTTTATTGTGCACCTGCACTCATCCTGTGAGTGGTAGTTTATTGTGCACCAGCACTCATCCTGTGAACGGTAGTTTATTGTGCTCCCACACTCGTCTTGTAAGCCGTAGTTTATTGTACACATGCAATTATCCTGTGAGCGGTTGTTTACTGTACACCTGAAGTCATCGGGTGAGCGGTAGTTCACTGTACACCCCTCAATCATCCTGTGAGCGGCAGTTTATTGTACTCCCATACTCATCCTGCCAGCAATAGTTTATTGAACACCCGCACTCATCCTCTGAGCGGTAGTTTATTGTGCACCAGCACCTATAGTTTGAGTTGTAGTTTTTTGTGCTGTAATAACCGCTGTACCATTGTAATCACCCTGAACCTTTCAATTGTAATCATTCTCTGTACACTGTGATCGTCTCTCTCTTCACTCAATACCCCAACTTAACACTGTTACAGTCCAGTATGACCCCTCACTGGACGGCCACGAATATAAACTGAATATTAAATGAGGAGGACATAACAAGGATAGGGGTTATTAATTTGTTACTAATTATAAAATAAAAACATTAAACACTTCCACCACCTTCCAAACATATATGAATGTGTCTAAAATTATTGGTCCCCAGGAAGGAAGGGACTCAATAATCAGGGAACTCAAAGTGTAAGTCAATGAATCTTCATGGATTAATACTGTAATCTTACTGAACTGAACGTGAGATCCTAGAACGATTTCACTATTCATAAGATGGAGAACACAGGGGAATTTCTAACACAGCAATTGGAAATCACAAGAATGAATAACACAGTCATTAATCAAAGGGAACGGATAACTAAACACAAAATAAAAACAAATAAATTATTTTATTATATGAACCAGTATATTTAAATCAAAATTGAAATATAGCCTACTCTAAATAAAACTATCCTATGAGGCAATGTAATGTACTACCAATGTTACACAATTCAAAGTGCACATCTACCTTCAATACTGCAGCTTGCCAAAGGATGTTGATTGGCTGCCCGCAGGTCTTTTGATCTGTACCTCAGTCAAGGTCCCAAGACACGCTAACATTTCTTTATTAAAATCGCTTACCAGTGGGACAGGCTCCACCCCCTAGTTCCTAGGCCCAAATTAACTCCGCCAATCACAAGCCTATGGCCAATGGATTTAAACATGACTAGGTGCTCTAGAAACCGGGCCAATGGCATGGGTAGGCACTACCCTGAGGGACTCTGCCTCTCTACTCAACCAATGAACACAGGGTGTCACTCTTAGGCCAGCCAAACTCTTGACTTAGCTCCGCCCCCTAGGCTCATGGGACATAGGCCTGTTCTGAAAGTTCTGTTTTACTCCCGTAGGATCATGAACCATTTCCACGCTACAACAGGAAAACCCAACGGCCGAAAGGCTCCATCCCCCTCACTCGAAACTTGAGAATTACGGTAATTTGTCAATGTTCTAAAACTGTCAACTGGAGTGGCGACGGCAGGAGGAGAGGGGAAACGGGTTGGAAAAGGGGGATTGGAAATGACTGGGAGACAACTGATTTGGAAAAGATTGGAGACATAAGGATTGGGGAACAATTGACTTGACCACTGGCCTAGGGTAATCTGACTCTGGCAAGAAGGGGAACTGCCCGCAGGGAGGGGAGAATGACCAGAGGTCGGACTGAGGACTGACAAATCCATTACAACTCCCCCTCCTCGGAAATTAAGAAATTTGTGTGTAAAGAAGTTTAAGACACAAAATTCTTATCCAGAACCCTGACCAATCATAATCATAACTCCAAAAACAACATTTAACTCAACAATAAATGACCCAATGCCTCAAAACAACAGAAATAATTATCTAATCCTAACTAATTCCATACAATCCTCCAAAACAAATAATGGCACCCCTAAAAGGTGTGTCCCAGCATGTATACATACATAACAACCACAGTAATAATACATAAAACATAAGGACAGAGACCGTCCCTATACTCCTGGCTGTCCACTTGGATGCAGCCCCGTACCCTTCCAACTACCTGGAAGACTAAACATCCTATACCTGTCTTGATATAGTAACAAATAACTGGAAAAATCCAAACCTAACAATTAATAACTAGCTAAAATCAGCCGATAGCCTTCAGCTATCCCAGTATTCACCTGGAATAAAGATCAAACACATCATAGCACATCACATAGAAACATTAAAAAAATCAATGTTTTATTAAAGGTCTAAATTAATTTAAAAATATATGTCAAAATAGAGGAACACTACCTCTCAGGGACCTAGTGTTCCACTCCACACCTGTGGCACTGTCCACCACAGCGCATCCCGATCTTAAAATCTAAAGAGAATACACAAAAAATATTTTTTTATTAAAAAAATTCAATGTCCACAGACATGTCTCTTAACCAACAACAACATACTGGATATAAGTTCCTCAAACTCCTAATATCCCAGAGTTCATACTCCAGTCCACTACAACAGCGGGTGAACCCATTTTTCAGTCTGTGTACCACACCCTTATTGTTCAGTAAACCACAAAAAAATATATGTATAACTATCAGTATCTAGGATCTAGAAAAATCTAGATAAAGTTCCCCACTGATCAACGTTTCTAGAGACCCTACTAGATGGTTCTCAAACCAGTTCACTCATACAACTTATCTAGAGACAGGGTCATTTTCTAGTAACAATTTTCTAAATGTTCACTTTCTAGATTTATTTCTCTATTTCACTAGTTCTAGTTTTCAACATTTACTACTGTTCCAGAGAACTTTCCGAAGGTGTATAGGTGCTTACTATCAGAAGGAAAATTAAAAGTTGAACTAACTGTTCAGAGTTAACACAGTTTACTATATTAATAGCGTTTATGTTTATATGAAACTTTTCTATAAAGAAATTCTCTCGTTCGTTCCTGGTGACATCTCCATGCTGTAGATTCCGGCGACTACCTCATGCTGCTTGAAGATCCTGGTCGTCTAAAAGTTCCATTTCTGGCCTCGGCCAACTGCGGACAGTACAGGGGGTCTCGTACTACCCGCACCTGACTTGAGTGACAGCTGGCGGCTGTCAGCTCAGGTGGACCCCGCTAACAGGAACCCGGGTTCACCTCTTCTTATCGCTCCCCAAACAGTCATGATGGATTGTTGTTAACCATGGCTGCCACAGTAGGGCACAGCTTCGACGTGTCACGATGTCTCGCGTTGGCAGTGAGGTTCGAGTGGCGTTGAAGAGGGTGGCATGGTGACAGGACAAGTGGGCCCTGCCTCAGCTCCTGGGCGACGTCATCTACAGGCGTTTACTTGTTATCCCGGTACTACTGGGCCGGTACACCTTCCGTGCAACCCCTCGTGCAGCTGAGCTTGGGCCGAGGTACAGGATTGTACCTCTTCTGGCGATTCAGCAGCACTCTGTAGGGGTAGTGCTGTTCGTACCCGGGACCACCGTGTTGCTACATGTTTCCCACAGACGACGCAAGCGCAGGTTTTGAGAGCTGACAAGTCGTTGCAATTGCCGTTCTTCTTCGTAGACCACTCGTCTTCCACTTCCGGTTTTCCCACAGTCTTGACTACGCGGCTGGTGGGCTTGGTTGGTGACCTTGAGACAGCTAGTCCACGGCTGTGATGGTGACTGACTCTGCTCCGTGAAGACAGCATGGCTGGAGTGGGACAACCTCGTTAGTGACGTGAGGTGTCGGCCGGGTGACTGTACGCCAGTCACCCCTTCCGGATAACCAATTGACGAGTTACCGGGTACAAGGGGGAGGACTTTATGTAACGTGCCTCAGACCCCGATCTTATCAGCCAGGTGGGTCATCCCCAGACCTGCTGATCTCGATCCTTGGTTCACGTGTGACTGGGAGGCTGGAACTGGTGTACCATCAGACCTGAGAAAGACAGTCAACAACAAATGGCGGAAGCATGGATATTACTCTGAGGTACAGGAAATTGGAAACCCCAGAGCAAGGCAAGTATGCTACCTGAGTCATGTACATCAGTAAATACACACCATTGCCTCTGCAGGATAATTATTATGAAATTACTAAACCTGACTAGGGGAGATCATTAACAATTTACTGTGCCGCTCGCGACCTTGTTACCATAGGGTGACAAGATTGAGCTTGACTACTGATGAGGTCTGACAGGAGATCATCCTCATCATCTGACTCAGCACTTGGATCATAAGACAGGTCAGGAATTAGACTTGCTGAAGGCAGCTCTAGTTCCTCCCTCGCGTGATAAGGTTTTAACTTATTAATGTGAATCGTTCTCTCAACTTGGTCTTCAAAAATGCCTTTAATAACAAAATTACCCGAATCTTTTCTTTCCATTACTCGGTAAGGGCCCCGCCATCTAGGTGCAAGTTTCCTACTTTGATTGGCAGGAGCCGCCTCATTAACTCTCAACACAAGACTCCAGACTTTCAACTCAAGAGGTCGTACCTTTTTGTCATAATGCTGAGCATAGCGGTCTCGTGCTGTCTTGGAAGCCCTAGCTGCAATTCTCCATGCATTTCTCATCTTATTTAAAACTTCTGATGGGTAATCTTCCCCATATACGATATTATGTCTGTTAAGAGGGCGTTATCATTGTTTGGCCGAAAAAATTCGGCCAAACACGAAAAATTTATAAAAATACTACAACGTTCTGGCAACACCGTGGTGCAAACCGTTTAATGTTATGATAATAAATAACGTAATTACAGCAAATTTTCCAGCCGCAATTGCCCGAAATCTGGTCCTCGCGGCTCGGGTGCGCCGTAGGGTGATGCGTCATACGTTGTAAGCGTCTAGTATTTCGCAATAGAGTGGAGAATATCTTGTTATGCATATACAAATTATAAACACACTCGCTGGCAACTGTCTTCTGTGAGAGGGAGGGGCTATAATCCGATTTACTGGTTTAGTCACCCTCTCAGTGTCTGTGCCGGCGGTCGCATGCCTGACGCGCTCGCACAGATCGTATTTTCTTGCATATACTGCACAATGGATATAGTATCGGACAAGAAGAAAGCTCTAAAGGCAAGAGCTCTACGCGTTAGCCAAGTAAAGAAGGAGCGTAAAGCCACACTGAGGCAAAACAAGAGTTCCCTTGAGTGAAGAGAGAGGGCAGCCTCCCGCCCCCACAACACACTACCTCGCCTCACACCCAGGCACCCACACCTCCTGTGGCACCTGCCACACCTCTGTGGCACCTGCCACACCTCCTGCTGCACATGCCACACCACCTGCGGCACCTGCCACACCACCTGCGGCACCTGCCACTCAAGATCTTAGACCTGCAACTCAAGACGTTCTCCCTCTTGATGTTGCAAGATGTTGCATATTTCAGACCAATTATATTAGGTTAGTATGTATTATGTTTTATATCTTGATACTATATCATAAATAATTGTAAATATAAAGCTGCTGTCTTTTTTTTAATTTTTTTTATTTTTTTTTTTTAATTTTTTTTTTTTTAATAATTTTTTTTTTTTTTTTTTTATCAGGCAATCTTCATGGAACTTACACACCTTACTGAAGGAATGCCAATCTACAAGGGTGGTAATTTTGATTGAAATTGGTAGTTCATCAACCTCAGCCAAAGGTGGCTGAACTTTGACCTTCATTTTTTACAGGTAACTAATTTGCAACTATATGGTTGAATAACTTTTTTATTTATTATTCAATTTACATGGAACTTGCACATTATATGTAGAGTCTGTGCCTCTAAAAACTCAAGTTATATATTTCCCCTAAGATCATTTATTGATTTTATATATATTTATAAACATCATTTTGTTGCATAATTTTTTGGGTGAACTTTGAAAATTTGTATTATTGCACTAAATAGGTTTGGGATAATAATGCCACTAGACAACCTTTATTATATAGTATTGTGATAGCTGAGTATCATAGAAATAATATCAGTTGATATTTGTATTTGTTATATCAACTTTAAAACATGTAAAAAAATGGTTAAAAAAAGTTTTTTTTTTTTTTCTCCCTCTCTATTTAGGCTGCGATGCTGAAACTTGGACCACTTGCAGCCCTCTTCACGTGTAACACGTCAATAAATTTTCATTGCACTAGAACAACTTTTATGAACCCTAACTATCGCCCCCTTAAGCAGACCTGATGGGAAATTACATGAATGATCTGTGAACAGCAAAAGGGGTTGGGTGTTAATGGACTGATGGATGGCAGTGTTCAGAGCCAGCTGGACATAGGGGAGTTGTTCGTCCCAGGCATTCACATCATGCTCTGCAAGAATTGAGAGCATATCTTTAACTGACCGGTTCGTCCGTTCTGTCATACCGTTAGCCTGAGGGTGATAAGCCGTAGTGAATGCTGAAGTGGTTTCTACAATTTTGCATACGTCTCTAAAAATATTCCCATTAAATTCCTGACCTCAGTCAGAAACTAACACTTTAGGGGGACCGAATACAGTGACGAACCTATCTAAGAACGCCTTTGCAACAGTTCGTGAATCTTTCTGAGGCAATGCAATCAGTGTGGTGTACCTGGACAGGTGGTCTACCAATACCAATACGTAACGGTTTCCTGAATGACTGTGATGCAGATCAATCAGATCAGCCCCCACCCGATCTAAAGGTTCCAAAATTTCTGGGAATTCTTGCAATGGAGCTTGTACCTTAAGGGTACCTTTCCTCCTTTGACAATGACCACAGTACTTAACGAAGTTAATGACTTCTGTTAACATACCGGGGAAGAAAAAGAGTGACTTGGCTTTCATGTGAGTTTTAAAAATCCCCGGATGACCTGCAATCTTAGACGCATGTGCGAGTCTCAACGCCGACTTCTTCAACACCTCTGGGATAACCAGCTGAAAAACTGCACGATCGTTCTGTCCCTTTACATAAAATAAGACCCCATCCTTCATTTCAAAATCATGAATTGCTAAATTACGTTTCTTCGACGGATATTTTCCTCCCTCCAAATGTTCAATAATTTCCTTCCACCTTGGTTCGTTCATCTGGAATTCTCGCATTTTCTCACTGGAAATATTTTCAATATTAAGATTTACGTTAACAGTAGCAATGTTTCTACTCAAAGTGTCTGGTACATGTGATGGACCAGGCTTGTAAAGTATTTGGAATGAGTGAGCAGCTAGTTCATGAGACCAACGTGACATGCGAGGGCACTTAGTTATTTTCTTAAAAATATGAGTTAAAGCCCTGTGATCTGTATAAATGACAAAGTGTCGTTGGAAAAGATACGGTTCAATGTACCTGACACTTTCTACCACAGCCAAAGCTTCCCTATTCGTTGCAGAATAGCGGACCTCCGGACCCTTAACCTTCCTGCTGAAATATGCAACTGGGTGAGGAAGATTGTCATTATCACGTTGCATTAAGCACCCACCAATAGCTATGCCACTGGCGTCAGTGTGTATTTCCCACTCCTTATCAAAATCAGGAACTGCCAATACTGGGGTTGTAATGAGTTGACTTTTTAATTTTGCATAAGCGTTATCATGCTCAAGTTTCCAAACGAATTTAACATTTTTCTTAGTAAGCTCAGTTAACGGTGCTGTTGTACTTGCAAAACCCTCAATGTGGCGACGGAAATATCCGGCTGCCCCCAGAAACCTTCGAACATCCTTTGCTGTCTTAGGTGTAGGCATGTCAGCAATGGCACGACAGGAGTCGGGGTCAAGTCGGATACCATCTGTTCACACCTGGAATCCCAGAAACTTGAATTTCTGAGATGCCAGAGTGCACTTCCCCACATTGAGTTTGAAACCCGCCTTATCTAACAGTGTCAACGTCTCAGTCAAATCTCGTAAGTGCTCATCAAATGTCCTGGAGTAGATGACCACATCATCCAGGTACGCTAATGAGTGCCTTCTCAATACTGGGTTTAATATATAATTGATAGCCCTCTCAAATGATGAAGGCGCTGTCTTTAACCCCGAAAGGCATCCGCTTGAATTGATAAGTATGAACCACCATCAGAGAAGGCGGTCTTCTCTCTATCCTTCTCAGCGACTGGGATGGCCCAATACGCAGATTTCGCATCCAGAGTGGAAAAGTATTTTGCTGCCCCAAACTGATCTATTATTTCTTGTATCCGTGGCAAAGGATACACATCACCTTTAGTAATTTCGTTGATCTTTCGGTAGTCAACACAAAACCTATAACTACCATCCGGTTTACGTACCAGCACCACTGGCGACAACCATGGTGATGTACTAGGCTCTATCACATCCTGTCTCAGCATCTTCTGACACTCGTCCCTAATTACTTCCTTCGCCCGTTCCGGAAGCCTCCATTGACGGATGTAAATAGGAGGATGATCATCTGTAAGAATAACATGTTCGATTCTATCCAGAAGTCCGATCTGATCGTCTTCTGTTGCAAACAGTCTAGGGAATTTACGTAAAATCCCTCTTAAAAGTTTCCTATCTGACTGTTGCACATGTTGAAAATCCACAGCCGAGATTAACTTATCAACTTCCTGAGTATAACTACTTTTTCCTGTCTCGGTCTTGTGTTTACCCTGTGTACTACTTTCTGTAAGATTAAGCGCACTACATTGTGCTGTGGTGGCTGGCATCTCCTGGCTTTGATACTGAACAATTCCTGTATTTTCTACAATTGTAGCCTGAGACACCCTATCACCTGCCCTGAAACGATAGGTTTAGTGCGAGAGATTGACGACTGGGATAAGGGCGCCTTTATCAAGCACTGTGATCAAATGATGAGGGATCAACAACCTGTCACATCTCCCAGCCACCTGAAGGGTGGTACCTGGTGCAATGTGACGTCCCACTGATACTTTAATGAACTTAACTGAATGTGGTGGGCAACGTTGTTTCACCAAGGCATGTAACCCACACGATTTCTTATCTGTGTCTGGAAGAGACTTAAACAACAACTTAGGGTAGTGACAGTTGTACTTCTGTTTCTTACTAATGGAAGCAATTATTGGAGGATGATCTACCATTTTATTGGGATAAACTACCTGGCCCAACTTCAATCTGCACTTCCTTGCTCCCTCTTGAGCAGACAAAGAAAAGTTAACTCGTCCCAGAAAATCCATTCCCAACAAAATCTGACCAGGGAATACAAGATTCTCGACAATCGTGCAATTGTGTGGGTAAGCTTCTCCCTTACCCACTTCAAAATTAAGAGTAGCCTGGCCCAAGATATTAATATGTTGACCATTCACTGCTGTTAAATGCTTCCCACAACGCTTAAGGCGTGTCTCTTTAAGTGTGCTGAAGGCTGACTTTTTAATGAGCGTTGCTTGACTTCCGGTGTCCACAAAAACTGTCAATCTCACACCTTCAACCGTCATCTCAAACGTAGGTCTGCCACCACCCGAGGCAGAATTCGCTCATGTTTCTGTTCTCACCTTCTGGCATTTCTCTTTTACGTGGCCCCTTTTCCCACAATTAAAACAAGTACGCGGGACCCACAAGTCATTATGTGGGGGTTGTTGCGTGCGTCCACCGCCCCCCCCCCCCCCCGGCTTTCGTCAGGGAGGGGCCCTGACCTATTGTCCCCTTGCCCGTTCTCTACCTTCCTGCTCACTGCATTAACATATGGCGACGACCGCGCCTCCTCCGCATCCAAGTCCTCATCTATATGATCTTTGGCGTACTCTACGAGTTCCCTAAAACTCAAGGAAGCCGTGTTCGTAGCGAGGTATGGACCGATATGGGCCGGCAAGGCCTTACAAAATAACTGTTGTGCAAACCGTTCCTCCTGCTGCGCATCGTAACCCAACTCCTGAGTAAGATCGCCTATCCTGGTCCGAAGGAAGGCACCAAAATCATTTAATTGAGTGCCTTTATCCCTCTGAAGTGACGTTAAGTAGCGACGAGCCGCCTCTTTAGACATCTTTGCCTTAAATCGGTCCTTGATGGCCTGCACGAATTGTGGCCACGTCACCAAATGCCTGAATTCCTCAGACTTCCTCAGGGGCCCGTCGCGACCTACACATGCCCCGGTGGCCAGATTAATTTTAGTTTCATCATCAGGAGCCGCGGCTAACACAACTAATCCATCTCTTACAACCAATTTCCCACACAACGGTTGCGTTCCACTTTATTCGATGGGAGCTCAGCACAATTTAACCTTGGCAAGGACAACTTCGGGAGTGACGCCACAAGTCCCGGTCAATAGGACGGAGTACTGGGAGTGTAAGGGGGTACCTGACCAGGGGGGGAAGGTACTATGAGGGGTTGGGTGTAGGATTGGGATTGGGATGCGGAGGGATTCCCCAGTGACCAAGGGGCTACCCCAGGTGAGTAACTATTGGATGTATTACTCTGATAGGGTGGTTGTTGACCCTGTTGTTGATTGTGTGAGTGTTGTGAACCGTTCTGTCCTTGTAGTAACTGTAGCAGCATCTATAGTACCTGTGGTTGTTATTGTGCAACCTGTTGTACCTGATGTTGTTGTTGTGCAACCTGTTGTTGTTGTTGTGCAACCTGTTGTTGTTGTTGTGCAACCTGTTGTTGTTGTTGTGCAACCTGTTGTTGTTGTGCAACCTGTTGTTGTTGTGCAACCTGCTGTACCTGTTGTTGTGACGCTTGTTGTACCTGATGTTGTTGTGCAACCTGGTGTTGTTGTTGTTGTGCAACCTGATGTTGTTGTGCAACCTGGTGTTGTTGTTGTTGTGCAACCTGGTGTTGTTGTTGTTGTGCAACCTGTTGTACCTGATGTTGTTGTGCAACCTGTTTTACCTGTTGTTGTTGTGCAACCTGCTGTACCTGCTGTTGTTGTGCGATCTGTTGTATTTGTTGTTGTGATCCGTTTTGCCCCTGCAGTAACTGTAGTAGCATCTGTAGGGCTTGCTGTTGTGCGTCGGGTTGTACCTGCGGTAGTTGTTGAGGTTGTGGGGGTGGTGTGTGTACGTTCATATGCCCAGGGATCGTCAGGCCTTGAGAACCCGCAATGGCATCATCCCCGGGAACTCCTTGTATAACTGGGGTGGATGTTCTAATAGTGGGGGTCCCAACACCATCACTTCTTATCGCTTCACCAATCATCGTGATGTCGGCTGAGCAAGAGCCCCCCAATGAAATCCTACTTTCGTCCAGGGCTGCCGCCCCTTGAGCACCCGGATCCGTTACTCCCCCCGTGGGGTTCGCTTGGCCTCCAGTGGGGTACGCTTGGGGTCCTTCCTCAAGGGCTAACGTCTGTACTGCCCCCACCAGGTGAGGGTCTGTCGATGGTGCTCCCCCGATAGCCTCGTCGTCTACCCTACCTTTACTCCTGAGCTTCATGTACTTATCACACGACATATTCTCGCTAAACTTCGCAACCTAACCCTACCTGGGGAAAACAGGCAAAGTTCTGATCCCGACAAGCAATTGCTGTGAAATTTTAACACTACCCCGATCTCAACAACTAATCACTCGCTCAATAATCTCCGAAGGTATACCCTAACCTATTACGTTTAACCTCTTGAACATCTAGACCGGAGCTACCCTTCATTCACGTCGTTCACCGCGTTCCACAGCCCCAGTGAAAACCATAAATCACCTAAGCTTATTGATAGACGATGACAGCTGTCGGCGTCAGAGTCTCGCTGACTACGCTACACCAATGATTGAATTCTTTAGTCCTGTTATCCTCTTCTCTCATTCGTCAAATTTATATGCGGACAGATGGAAATACGCAACCGGCATCGACTACTAATCATTACTTGTGAAACAAAACACTGTATACGATGTTGAATAAAAATACATGCGCACAAATACAATAAAAAATAGGAGGTTACGTTAATTTTAAATGATCGAAATACTAGAATAAACTTGAAAATATGTAATTAATTTCCACTATATTTATTTGACACTCGAAGATGACAGGTAACGCAAATATAAAAATTATAGTACGACTTTCTTGTCTCTAAATGCAAATCCAATATAAATCTTAGAAAAATTGATAATTACCGAATTCTTGAACAAAATATACTGAAATTATACAATTAATATTTACACGAAAGGAACTACACTGAATTTACTGTAAATAATTTAGTTTCAACTGTTTTTTTTATCGAAAATAATCAGTCTTGTTTACCAGCGCACAATTAATACAGCACTTTACGTTAACTGAATTTCTCAAATTTTTCTTGAAAATCTTAGGCGCGCTAGGAATGAATGACGTTATCGTTAATTTAACACTGGCGCGATGTTTATATCTTCAACAATTATTTTTTCTTAACGCCCTCCGCTGACAACGGCGCTCCGATATAATTATAAGTATTTATTAATTAAACCAAAATTTATGGTAAATTACTTATTTACGTTACTGAATGAACTCGATGTTTACATAGCATTTTACGACGCTCACAGCTACAGAGTCGCGCTGAATCTTAATTAGAAATTAGTAATTATTTTCCCATTATTATAAATGAAATACTGGCGCGTAGTTTGCTTATCACTTGAACTGAATATACTACTCGCGAGACCCTTTGACACTTGGTTGAGCGCAAACAATTACTGAGCGCTGCCACACTGGGCGCTGAGTAAAACCGCTAGAAAATTCAGAGTCCCAAAGCTAATTCGCTTAAATGACCAAAAATCGACTTTTGGTCTCTGAAAGTTCTAACTCGGATCACTTTAATCGCACACTTGAATTAACACTGACAACCCGATGATCGTATGGCCAGGCACACACCTAGGATATATTCCCAATACTGAGATTTTCCAAGCGACTTTGAAAAATGTCATCACAAAAATTTCCACGATTTCACTGATTTCAATTCATTCACTGATTTCACTTTAATGCACTGCACTTCACTTCACTTGAAAACAGTAAAACCACTCACCTTTTAGTAATTCTCTCAAAGAATTAATACTGCACACACGAAAAAAAAAAAATTCCAGACTTAAAAATATAAAACAAATACTTAGAAAAATAATAACACTTATATACGAGAATACGTAAACAAGGGGGAAACACTTAACTAACGAAGGGATGCTTAACATGAAAAGGAACGTAATATACAGGGAACTTAATTTAGTACTTAAGGAAATCTCGATTTAACCTATAACCGTCCCGTCCCGGCCCGCCCTGTCGCTTTTCCAAGCCCGACAGTACCAATTAATCCCGTCCTTCGCGGTCAACGGTTAGACTAGATAGAGGAACAACCGACGGATCTAACTGTCCGACACCACCGTAATTCCGTTGCTAGAGAATCTACTAGGCTATCCCTCGGTGAAACCTTGGTACCTTCATGGCTGTACCGTAAAAAATTAGCGATTGGGTCGCCTACCACGCCCTCGGGGATAATAATTAGCGTCCTAATACTTCCCCGCCCCAACAATTCGAAACCTAGAATTGTTGCTGCGAAAACCACCACGCAGCACCCTTGTCCGTAGTTGCAGAGGGTCGAGAAAATAGAACCCTGTCCAACTACCCAAGGCGGCCTCCACTCTAAAGTGGCTGCTTAACGCATACACTAACTGCATATAATTAAACTACCAGCCCCTCACGACGCTAGAATCGCCTACTCTATGCAAATCGCACTACATAGGATTACCGTCGACTCTATCTCGTGGGCCCCGGCTGCACTCTCACCACACAGCATAACCGAACGGACAGACGTGTGAGGCTTCAATAATCGTCAAGAAATTATTGAAAACACTGCTGCTACCATTGTAATAACCTAAGACCCATTGTAATAACCGCTATACCTTTCAATTGTAATCATTCTCTGTACACTGTGATCGTCTCTCTCTTCACTCAATACCCCAACTTAACACTGTTACAGTCCAGTATGATCCCTCACTGGACGGCCACGAATATAAACTGAATATTAAATGAGGAGGACATAACAAGGATAGGGGTCATTAATTTGTTACTAATTATAAAATAAAAACATTAAACACTGCCACCACCTTCCAAACATAAATGAATGTGTCTAAAATTATTGGTCCCCAGGAAGGAAGGGACTCAATAATCAGGGAACTCAAAGGGTAAGTCAATGAATCTTCATGGATTAATACTGTAATCCTACTGAACTGAACCGAAGATCCTAGAACGATTTCACTATTCATAAGATGGAGAACACAGGGGAATTTCTAACACAGCAATTGGAAATCACAAGAATGAATAACACAGTCATTAATCAAAGGGAACGGTTAACTAAACACAAAATAAAAACAATTAAAATTATTTTATTATTTGAACCAGTATATTTAAATCAACATTGAAATATAGCCTACTCGAAATAAAACTATCCTATGAGGCAATGTAATGTACTACCAATGTTACACAATTCAAAGTGCACATCTACCTTCAATACTGCAGCTTGCCAAAAAATGTTGATTGGCTGCCCGCAGGTCCTTTGACCTGTACCTCAGTCGAGGTCCCAAGACACACCAACATTTCTTTATTAAAAACGCTTACCAGTGGGACAGGCTCCACCCCCTAGTTCCTAGGCCCAAATTAACTCCGCCTATCACAAGCCTATGGCCAATGGATTTAAACATGACTAGGTGCTCTAGAAACCGGGCCAATGGCATGGGTAGGCACTACCCTGTGAGGCCCCGCCTCCCCAGGCCTACATGTCTTTAACCAATCCGGATCAGGCTTGACCATAAGGGTCAATTCCTCTTGACAGAAAACTCCAAAAACTGGGAAGACACCAACGACTTTCCTGGCTGGGCACCCACGTGTAACTTGATATCACAAGTTTATTAGCCCTGGGGTACCTTTTCAATTCGTCACTGGACAGGAGGACGGGAGAGAGAGGGGAGCAAGTGGCTTCAAGCTGTTTATGACCCCGAGGGTTAGACCATGACAAAAGACAGGGATGACCCAAAGGGAGGGAAAGCAAGCGAGGGAAGGGAAGGGGAAGAGGAAGGAGAAGAGAAAGGGGGAAGGGGAAAGGGAAAGGGGGAAGGGGCTATGGTGTGCGTATACCATTACAAGGTGTCCACCTCGTCAGGTGTCCACTCCGTCTGTTGTTCACCCCGTCAGGTGTCCACCTCATTTGGTGTCCACCCCGTCAGGTGTCCATTCCGTCTGGTGTTCACCCCGTTTGGTGTCCACCCCGTCTGGTGTCCACCCTGTCAGGTGTCCATCCCGTCTGGTGTCCATCCCGTCAGGTGTCCACCCCGTCTGGTGTCCACCCTGTCAGGTGTCCATCCCGTCTGGTGTCCATCCCGTCAGGTGTCCACCCCGTCTGGTGACCATGCCGTCAGGTGTCCATCACGTCAGGTGCCCATCCCATCTGGTGTCCACCCCGTCAGGTGTCCACCCCGTCAGGTGCCCTCCCCGTCAGGTGTCTACTCCATCAGCTGTCCACCCCGTCAGGTGCCCACCCCGTCAGGTGCCCACCCCGTCAGGTGCCCACCCCGTCAGGTGTCCACCCCGTCAGGTGTCCACTCCGTCAGGTGCCCACCCCGTCAGGTGTCCACTCCGTCAGGTCCCCACCCCGTCAGGTGTCCACCCCGTCAGGTGTCCACCCGGTCAGGTGCCCACCTCACTGTGTGTGGTCATTTCCTTTAGCTATCTCAGTGTGACTGGAGTATTGTAGTTAATTTGGCGAGTGAAATTGGTCCCTTGTTGTCTCGTCTCATTCCCTGTGTCCAATAATAAATGTAATGTAGTCACTCTCACTAATCGTTTCTTTATGTGCCACAAATTCAAAATACTGTGCCGGTCCCAAGTGTTTACTCTCGTGTTTGAGGTGTTTATAATAAACAGTTATGTATTTATGAATTAAGGTAACGCAATTATACAACAATTAAGGAAGTAAAGGATGGGTTTCGATTGCTTGTACTCCCGTGTACGTCTTAGACGTTCGTGCCTTTATACATAATTTCTTGCCTCCTTACAGGTATTATTCAGTGCCCCCTTACAGGTATTATTCCATGTCCCCTTACAGGTATTATCCCGTGCCCCCTTGCAGGTATTATCCTTACCTCTTTACCTGATCTGATAGAATATTATCTGGCAGCAGTAGATGTGCTGGCCAGATTCGCGATCTTGCCTGAGGAATAGTACTTGTGGTGGCTAGACTGTCTGCAGGGAGCCTCAGACAGTGCCAATTAAGAAGAGACTGGAGCACTGGTGGTGGCTGGTCTTATGTCATTCATCACAGGGGATAAGGTTGGGTGTGTGACTGAGATGCCCCTTAGTGGCAGTGGCACCACAGAACGGAGAATGCCTCTCTTCACTAAAAATGAAAGCCAAAGTGTTAGTATTAGTGGAAACCATTTCCATAAATTAAGGGAAGTCGGGGAGAATGGATTTCACTGGTGGTGTGCTGCAATGGTCTGTTCTAAAATCACTACTTTTTAAAATTTATATCAACGACCGAGATACTGGAGTGTATAGTAATATTAGCAAATTTTGTGAACGGCACAAAGAAAGAGTGTGTGGTGAATACAAAAGAGAACTCTCGAAACTGCAAATTGACTTACATAACTTCACTGCTTAGCTGAAACATGACAAATGCAATTCACTGGTGATAAATTTAAATTATTTAGTCAGGAGAAATACATCAATAATACAGTCATGAGTATATCAAGTTGTGAGACAGACTTTGAATTTATTGTTAGTGGCGAACTGAGGCCAAGACAATATTGCACAAAATTAGGCAAACGTGGTGTTGGAAAAGATTATAAGACTTTAGCAACTGAAGTACAAATATAAATGCGATAAAAATTATCGAAAAATGTGCGACAGTGTTGTGTTATATATTATAACACAACACTGTCGCACATTTTTCGATATTTAATACGACGTCATATAGGGGCCGTTAATTTTCCATGTGTGTAGACGCACGACTCTTCCAAGTATGGTGAGGCTGCACCGATGACGAGGTGGCGCTCTTATTGAAGTGTATTCCTCAATAGATAGCGAGCTGAGACTGACTCTTCCAGGATTAACCACTGGTAACTTTGCCTCCCTGACGTTCAGTCTGTGACGCTGATTGGTTCGTTCCTTTCCGGCAATTTGTAATTGCCAGTCCAAAGCCATAACCCCACTGCAGCTACAGTCAGCCTCGTTTAAGTGTCTGCAAAAGTTTAACACATGGTATTATGTTTCAACGATTTACCACATAATATGATAGCGTTCTGTAACTAGGGACTTATTGGTTAGGTTAACAGAGTTGTGGATAAGTGGAATGAACTGTCTACTATAATTATTAAACCAGGACAAACAATGAATTAAACGTATAAATTTATTAGATAGGAACATGGAGTAAGAAGGGATGAATTTAGTGGGGCCCACCAAGAATGGGGCAATAGGCCTTCTGTGGTGTTCCATAATTCTTAGGATCCTAACACATTAGACCTGTAATTAAATACGTGAATCATTGTTTCTGTTAGAAAAAAAGAGGCAATAAATTTCATATAAAAATATAGTAATATAATTTTTACTAAAATTTAAAAAAATGTGAAAATATTTTGAACCTTTTTAGCACATTAAGCTCAACAAAAGTATCAAAGCACATGCGATATATTATGCGGGTTTCTAATCTTCAAGTGTTTTCAGATCAAGTATGCTCGTTTTTCTAAGCTGAAAGGGAGCTTGGTGGACATATTCCAAGATCCAGGGGTAAACCGCGTCCTGAATTTGTCACGTGGCTGTGTCCATCCAAACTATGGTCGTCGAGGAGTTATGACTAAATTGATCCAGGTGGGTGGCAAACAATTTATGATGTTGATGGAAAGCTTATGTACTCAGTTAACGGACCCATAGGTCGGAATGCCCTGTAGGGAAGAGTTAATGGGCCCATAGATCAGGTGTAGGAAGAAAGGTGCTGTGGGGGGGGGGGGCGTTGCTGGACACAGACCAGGTGTAGGAAGGAAGGTGCTGGGGGGTGGGGGGAGGGGGGACTTAACTGGGTCCTTAGACCAGGTGTTGGCAGAGATTTTTGGAGGGGACCGTTGGGAAGAAGGTTGTCGATGAACAAATCCACAAGGGCCGTGACGAGGGTTCGAACCTACGTCCGAGAGGATCCTAGACGTGCCTTAATCGACATGGTAAAAGAATTGCAACTGGGAAATCACGTTACTGAAATGACGTTCTGTAATTGTGTAAGATTGTCGATGTTAGTGAATATAATTAAATATAGGAAAATTCCTACTCTCAGTGCATTTTTATATCACATCAAAGCTTGGTACTCTTGCAAGCTTAACAGTAATATTTTGCTAAATGAAGCTTGAGTGGTCGTAATGAATAAATTTATTACAGCAGAAATAGATCCATATATATATATATGATTGATGTTAACATGCCGGACACGGATGCTTTGCTCTTTGATAATTTTTGAATTGTGAATAGTATATAAATAAAAATGTAAATGTTCGTTTGTTCAAAATCGCTAATCTCCGAAAGTTCTTCACCGATTGCTTTGAAATTCTCACACAACGTTCCATTCGCATCCAAGCGGATTTTTATATACATACTATATAGATATCATGTCTGTGTCAAGAAAAAACATGTTTTATTTTTAAATCTGTGTTTTTCACGTATTTCTCATGTGAGGGGAAATCTTCGAAACGTCCTTACCGATTGCTTTGAAATTCTGACACAATGTTCCATTGGAATATACGTGTGATTTTAAATAACTATTATATAGATGCCACACCTGTGACAGGTACAATAGCATGTTTTTTTTTTTGAAAAACAACGCCATCTGTTGCATGTAATAGCTACACACATGCTATAATAAATATGTTTCGATTCCATTTCAGTGTTTCTGATTGCATTGATTAATTGAATTTTCATAGATTTTGATTTATTTTCATTTTGATTTAATTATTATGTGTGATATGCATTGGGATTGAGCTTTGTTGTTTACCATACCATTCATTTTATGAGTATTGTTTATTTTTTTCATTGATTTTCATTTCTTTTTTTTAACAGTTTTTCTTATAATACATTGATGGGAATATCGGATCATTTGATGTTGCCAATTTTCTGATGGGAAGATCATATCATTTGGGAATACATCAGACGAGTAGTGGGGAATTGTGGGAAGCACTAGGGGACAGAGGAGGGGGTAATAGTGGGCAGGATAAGGGGACGGGGAATTGGGGATGATGGGGACGATGGGACAGGGGGACCTGAGAATGGTGGGGAAGACAAGGGGACAGGGGAGTGGGGGTTGGTGGGGAGGATGAGGGGACTGGGAAGGGGGGGAATGGTAGGGAGGATGATGGGACGGGGGAGTGGACGATGGCTGGGAAGACAAAGGGACAGTGGAGTGGGAAATTGTTAAGAGGAAGAGGGGATGGGGCATGTGGGATGGTAGGGAGGACAAAAGGATGTTGGAGGGAGAACATGATGGGGAGGACGAGGGAACGTGGGAGTGCAGAAAGATGGGGATGATGAGGGGACGGGGGAGTGAGGAATGGTTGGGAGGACGAGGGGATGGGTGAGGGGGGAATGGTGGGGGTGGACAGAGAGAGAGGGGAAGGCTGCTGTGGTTCAGCAATGCATATGTGTTGCTGAGTCACAGAAAATCATGGACAGGCACAGCTAGTATATATATATATATATATATATATATATATATATATATATATATATATATATATATATATATATATATATATATATATATATATATATATATATATATATATGTCGTACCTAGTAGGCAGAACTCACTTCTCAGCCTACAATGCAAGGCCCGATTTGCCTAATAAGCCAAGTTTTCATGAATTAATATATTTTCTATAATTTTTTTCTTATGAAATGATAAAGCTACCCATTTCATTATGTAAGAGGTAAATTTTTTTTTATTGGAGTTAAAATTAACGTAGATATATGACCGAACCTAACCAACCCTACCTAACCTAACCTAACCTATCTTTATAGGTTAGGTTAGGTTAGGTAGCCGAAAAAGTTAGGTTAGGTTAGGTCAGGTAGGTTAGGTAGTCGAAAAGCAATTAATTCATGAAAACTTTGATTATTAGGCAAATCGGGCCTTGCATAGTAGGCTGAGAAGTGAGTTCTGGCTACTAGGTACGACATATATATATATATATATATATATATATATATATATATATATATATATATATATATATATATATATATATATATGTCGTACCTAGTAGCCAGAACGCACTTCTCAGCCTACTATGCAAGGTCTGATTTGCCTAATAAGCCAAGTTTTCATGAATTAATGTTTTTTCGACTACCTAACCTACCTAACCTAACCTAACCTAACGTTTTCGGCTACCTAACCTAACCTAACCTATAAAGATAGGTTAGGTTAGGTTAGGTAGGGTTGGTTAGGTTCGGTCATATATGTACGTTAATTTTAACTCAAATAAAAAAAAATGACCTCATACATAATGAAATGGGTAGCTTTATCATTTCATAAGAAAAAAAATAGAGAAAATCTATTAATTCAGGAAAACTTGGCTTATTAGGCAAATCGGGCCTTCCATAGTAGGCTGAGAAGTGAGTTCTGGCTACTAGGTACGACATATATATATATATATATATATATATATATATATATATATATATATATATATATATATATATATATATATATATATATATATATATATATATATATATATATATACAACCTTAGAACACTTTCCCACCAGGAGATTCGAACCCTAGCCAGCACAGAAGCCTTACAGCAACTGGCATAACTGGTACGCCTTTAACCCACTGCACCACAGCTCAGACCCTTCAAAGAGATGGTAATTTTGGAGTATTTCACCCCCCCCCAAAGATCACCACCTCCCAAGGGCAACTAGAGCATAGTGAGGGGCTACTCACGTTCTTTCATCAAATTCCTGTTAATATGGGAGAACTCTGTGTCTATCCTTAATGCACAACTTGCCTAAATAAGCAAGAAGAGAGATTATACAAGCATAGAGAGTAGCCCCTCACTATGCTCTAGTTGCCCTTGGGAGGTGGTGATCTTTTTTTTTTGGGGGGGGGGGGGGTCAAATACTCCGAAATTACCATCTCTTTTAAGGGTCTGAGCTGTGGTGCAGTGGGTTAAAGGCGTACCTGTTTTGCCAGTTGCTGTAAGGCTTCTGTGCTGGCTAGGGTTCGAATCTCGTGGTGGGAAAGTGTTCTAAGGTTATATAATCTCTCTTGCGTGTTTAGGCAAGTTGTGCATTAAGCATAGACACAGAGTTCTCCCATATTAACAGGAATTTGATGAAAGAACGTGAGTAGCCTCTCACTTTGCTCTAGTTTCCCTTGGGAGGTGATGATCTTTGGGGGGGGGGGGGTGAAATACTCCGAAATTACCATATCTTTTAAGGGTCTGAGCTGTGGTGCAGTGGGTTAAAGGTGTACCAGTTATGCAAGTTGCTGTAAAGCTTCTATGCTGGTTAGGGTTCGAATCTTCTGGTGGGAAAGTGTTCTAAGGCTGAATAATCTCTCTTGCGTGTATAGGCAAGTTGTGCATTAAGCAAAGACACAGAGTTCTCCCATATTAACAGGAATTTGATGAAAGAAAGTGAGTAGCCCCTCACTATGCTCTAGTTGCCCTTGGGAGGTGATGATCTTGGGGGGGGGGGGGGGGTGAAATACTCCAAAATTACCATCTCTTTTAAGGGTCTGAGCTGTGGTGCAGTGGGTTAAAGGCGTACCAGTTATGCCAGTTGCTGTAAGGCTTCTGTGCTGGCTAGGGTTCGAATCTCCTGGTGGGAAAGTGTTCTAAGGTTGTATAATCTCTTTTGCGTGTTTAGGCAAGTTTTGCATTAAGCATAGACACAGAGTTCTTCCATATTAACAGGAATTTGATGAAAGAATGTGAATAGCCCCTCACTATGCTCTAGTTGCCCTTGGGAGGTGGTGATCTTTGGGGGCTGAAATACTCCAAAATTACCATCTCTTTTAAGGGTCTGAGCTGTGGTGCAGTGGGTTAAATGCATACCAGTTATGCCAGTTGCTGTAAGGCTTCTGTGCTGGCTAGAGTTCGAATCTCCTGGTGGGAAAGTGTTCTAAGGTTGTATAATCTCTCTTGCGTGTTTAGGCAAGTTGAGCATTAAGCATAGACACAGAGTTCTCCAATATTAACAGGAATTTGATGAAAGAACGTGAGTAGCCCCTCACTATGCTCTAGTTGCCCTTGGGAGGTGGTGATCTTTGGGGGGGTGAAATATTCCGAAATTACCATCTCTTTTAAGGGTCTGAGCTGTGGTGCAGTGGGTTAAAGGCGTACCAGTTATGCCAGTTGCTGTAAGGATTCTGTGCTGGCTAGGGTTCGAATCTCCTGGTGGGAAAGTGTTCTAAGGTTGTATAATGTCTCTTGCATGTTTAGGCAAGTTGTGCATTAAGCATAGACACAGAGTTCTCCCATATTAACAGGAATTTGATGAAAGAACGTGAGTAGCCCCTCACTATGCTCTAGTTGCCCTTGGGAGGTGGTGATCTTTGGGGGGGTGAAATACTCCGAAATTACCATCTCTTTTAAGGGTCTGAGCTGTGGTGCAGTGGGTTAAAGGCGTACCAGTTATGCCAGTTGCTGTAAGGCTTCTGTACTGGCTAGGGTTCGAATCTCCTGGTGGGAAAGTTGCTGTAAGGCTTCTGTGCTGGCTAGGGTTCGAATCTCCTGGTGGGAAAGCGTTCTAAGGTTGTATAATCTCTCTTGCGTGTTTAGGCAAGTTGTGCATTATATATATATATATATATATATATATATATATATATATATATATATATATATATATATATATATATATATATATATATATATATATATATGTCGTACCTAGTAGCCAGAACGCACTTCTCAGCCTACTATGCAAGGCCCGATTTGCCTAATAAGCCAAGTTTTCATGAAATAATTGTTTTTCGACTACCTAACCTACCAAACCTAACCTAACCTAACTTTTTCGGCTACCTAACCGACCCTAATCTATAGAGATAGGTTAGGTTAGGTTAGTTAGGGTTGGTTAGGTTCGGTCATATATCTACGTTAATTTTAACTCAAATAAAAAAAATTGACCTCATACATAATGAAATGGGTAGCTTTATCGTTTCATAAGAAAAAAATTAGAGAAAATATATTAATTCAGGAAAACTTGGCTTATTAGGCAAATCGGGCCTTGCATAGTAGGCTGAGAAGTGCATTCTGGCTACTAGGTACGACATATATATATATATGTCGTACCTAGTAGCCAGAACGCAATTCTCAGCCTACTATGCAAGGCCCGATTTGCCTAATAAGCCAAGTTTTCATGAACTAATTGTTTTTCGACGACCTAACCTACCTAACCTAACCTAACCTAACTTTTTCGGCTACCTAACCTAACCTATAAAGATAGGTTAGGTTAGGTTAGGTAGTGTTGGTTAGGTTCGGTCATATATCTACGTTAATTTTACCTCCCATAAAAAAATTGACCTCATACATAATTAAATGGGTAGCTCTATCATTTCATAAGAAAAATAATAGAGAAAATATATTAATTCAGGAAAACTTGGCTTATTAGGCAAATCGGGCTTTGCATAGTAGGTCGAGAAGTGCGTTCTGTCTACTAGGTACGACATATATATATATATATATATATATATATATATATATATATATATATATATATATATATATATATATATATATATATATATATATATATATATATATATATATATATATATATATGTGTCGTACCTAGTAGCCAGATTGCACTTGTCAGCCTACTATGCAAGGCCCAATTTGCCTAATAAGCCAAGTTTTCATGAATTAATTGTTTTTCGACTACCTAACCTACCTAACCTAACTTTTTCGGCTACCTAACCTAACCTAACCTATAGAGATAGTTTAGGTTAGGTTAGGTAGGGTTGGTTAGGTTCGGTCATATATCTACGTTAATTTTAACTCCAATAAAAAAAAATGACCTCATACATAATGAAATGGGTAGCTTTATCATTTCATAAGAAAAAAATTAGAGAAAATATATTAATTCAGGAAAACTTGGCTTATTAGGCAAATCGGGCCTTGCATAGTAGGCTGAGAAGTGCATTCTGGCTACTAGGTACGACATATATATATATATGTCGTACCTAGTAGCCAGAACGCAATTCTCAGCCTACTATGCAAGGCCCGATTTGCCTAATAAGCCAAGTTTTCATGAACTAATTGTTTTTCGACGACCTAACCTACCTAACCTAACCTAACCTAACTTTTTCGGCTACCTAACCTAACCTATAAAGATAGGTTAGGTTAGGTTAGGTAGTGTTGGTTAGGTTCGGTCATATATCTACGTTAATTTTACCTCCCATAAAAAAATTGACCTCATACATAATTAAATGGGTAGCTCTATCATTTCATAAGAAAAAGAATAGAGAAAATATATTAATTCAGGAAAACTTAGCTTATTAGACAAATCGGGCCTTGCATAGTAGGCCGAGAAGTGCGTTCTGGCTACTAGGTACGACATATATATATATATATATATATATATATATATATATATATATATATATATATATATATATATATATATATATATATATATATATATATATATATATATATATATATATATATATATATATATATATATATATATATATGTCGTACCTAGTAGCCAGAACTCACTTTTTGGCCTACTATTCAAGGCCCGATTTGCCTTATAAGCCAAGTTTTCCTGAATTAATATATTTTTTCTAATTTTTTTCTTATGAAATGATAAAGCTACCCATTTCATTATGTATGAGGTCAATTTTTTTTTATTGGAGGTAAAATTAACGTAGATATATGACCGAACCTAACCAACCCTACCTAACCTAACCTAACCTATATTTATAGGTAAGGTTAGGTTAGGTAGCCAAAAAAAGCTAGGTTAGGTTAGGTTAGGTAGGTTAGGTAGACGAAAAAACATTAATTCATGAAAACTTGGCTTATTAGGCAAATCGGGCCTTGAATAGTAGGCTGAGAAGTGCGTTCTGGCTATTAGGTACGACATATATATATATATATATATATATATATATATATATATATATATATATATATATATATATATATTTATATATATATATATATATATATATATAAATCCAGGAGGACCAAGCAACGCTCCCAGTTAGACTCGGGGGGATAGGTATTCCCAAGGCGGCACAGTTAACATTGGCATTGAGCCTCGTTGGACGTAGAATCGCTGTTTACCAACGTACATGTGGACGAGACAATCGGGATGATAGCCGACAGAGTGTATCGTGATCCAGCCTGTACTCCTCTTGACATACCAGAAAATATTCTGAGGAAACTACTCCAAGCTTGTACTAAAGAGGCACCCTTCTTGAGCCCGGATGGGCACATGTATAAGCAAGTAGATGGGGTCGCCATGGGTTCTCCCCTAGGTGTCCTGTTTGCAAACTTCTACATGGGTACCATCGAGCAAAAAGTCTTAGTCGACATGAACTTGAAACCGGCCATATACTGCAGGTATGTTGACGACATTTTTACATAGGTACCTGATGTCAGACATCTGCTGGAGCTGAAGGAGGCATTTGAGCAGAGTTCCGTGCTGCGTTTCACTTACGAGATGGAAAAGGATGGGAAGCTGCCCTTTTTAGATGTAACAGTCATGGAAAAGAGCGGAGGTTTCCACACTGCAGTCTACACTAAGGAAACGAACATAGGAATGTGCCTAAATGCCAACAGCGACTGCCCAGACAGGTACAAGAGGAGTGTTGTTAACGCATATGTCGACCGTGCTCTCAGCCACAGCTCAGAATGGAAGCAAGTCGACGAAGAACTCTGTAGGGTAAGGCAGGTCCTAGTCAACAACGGCTTCTCCAATGGTTTCGTCGAAGACATCATAAGAAGGAAAGTGAAACGCCATGCAATCTCTGAAGAGACAACTAACACAACACCTATACCCCCTATTAGACTATTTTACAGGAACTTCTTTTCCACAGCTCATAAAACGGAGGAAAGGGTCCTGAAAGATATTGTTAATAGAAACGTTATCCCTACAGACAAAAATCAGAGGATACAACTGACGATTTACTATAAAACCAGAAAAACGGCCAGCCTACTCATGAGAAATTCTCCAGACACAAAACAGAACGCTTTAAAAGAGACTAACGTCGTCTATGCCTTCAAATGCCCTCTTGGGGACTGTAAGCTCCAAAAAACCCAGTATATAGGCAAGACAACAACATCTCTTTCTAGGCGTTTAACGATGCATAAGCAACAGGGCTCCATTAAGGAACATATAATCTCTTCCCACAACCAAACCATCGCCAGAGAAATCCTAGTAAACAACACAGAAATCATCGATAGATACAGCGATAGCAGGCGGCTTGACGTTTGCGAGGCACTACACATCAAGAAGTCAACACCAGCAATCAACAGCCAATTAATGCACAACTATATTCTAGCCACCTCAAGACTCCGCTCCAATATAGAAGCATCAAGAAATATGGACCAATAGGCTTTCTACAAACACTTCTATTCAATACCCATTGTTTCGTGTTCTGTCTTGTGTTGATGAAATTAATACCCTATTAATGCCACCTCTTGTCTGGTCTTGTGTTGATGAAATTAATACCCTATTAATGCCACCTCTTGTTCTGTCTTGTGTTGATGAAATTAATACCCTATTAATGCCACCTCACCCCATCCACCTCACTCAAATGTTGATATAAAATCGGAGATGCGTAAGTTCTATTCAGTTGTGTATTTGTAAACTAAAGTCTTTGAAAATGTAATAAGTTTTACGAAACGCGCTCGTGTCGCGTCAGACTAGAAATAAAAATGAATTTTGGAGAATTGATTTTTGATTTACCTCCAACAGTGAAAAGAAATGTACGAAAGATTGAGAAAATTCGTGTTAGAATTATTAATCTTACTTTTTTGGTCATATTTAATAATATATGTCTACAGGAAAGACTGCTACCAAAATATACTAATATATATATATATATATATATATATATATATATATATATATATATATATATATATATATATATATATATATATATATATATATATATATATATATATATATATATATATATATATATATAGACATATGTCGTACCTAATAGCCAGAACGCACTTCTCAGCCTACTATTCAAGGCCCGATTTGCCTAATAAGCCAAGTTTTCATGAATTAATGTTTTTTCGTCTACCTAACCTACCTAACCTAACCTAACCTAGCTTTTTTGGCTACCTAACCTAACCTTACCTATAAATATAGGTTAGGTTAGGTTAGGTAGGGTTGGTTAGGTTCGGTCATATATCTACGTTAATTTTAACTCCAATAACAAAAAATTGACCTCATACATAGAGAAAAGGGTTGCTTTATCATTTCATAAGAAAAAAATTATAGTAAATATATTAATTCAGGAAAACTTGGCTTATTAGGCAAATCGGGCCTTGAATAGCGGCTGAGAAGTGAGTTCTGGCTACTAGGTACGACATATATATATATATATATATATATATATATATATATATATATATATATATATATATATATATATATATATATATATATATATATATATATGTCGTACCTAATAGCCAGAACGCACTTCTCAGCCTACTATTCATGGCCCGATTTGCCTAATAAGCCAAGTTTTCATGAATTAATGTTTTTTCGTCTACCTAACCTACCTAACCTAACCTAACCTAGCTTTTTTGGCTACCTAACCTAACCTTACCTATAAATATAGGTTAGGTTAGGTTAGGTAGGGTTGGTTAGGTTCGGTCATATATCTACGTTAATTTTAACTCCAATAACAAAAAATTGACCTCATACATAGAGAAAAGGGTTGCTTTATCATTTCATAAGAAAAAAATTATAGTAAATATATTAATTCAGGAAAACTTGGCTTATTAGGCAAATCGGGCCTTGAATAGTAGGCTGAGAAGTGAGTTCTGGCTACTAGGTACGACATATATATATGTCGTACCTAGTAGCTAGAATGCACTTTTCAGCCTACTATACAAGGCCCGATTTGCCTAATAAGCCAAGTTTTCCTGAATTAATATATTTTCTCTAATTTTTTTCTTATGAAATGATAAAGCTACCCATTTCATTACGTATGAGGTCAATTTTTTTTAATTCGAGTTAAAATTAACATAGATATATGACCGAACCCAACCAACCCTACCTAACCTAACCTAACCTATCTTAATAGGTTAGGTTAGGTTAAGTAGCCGAAAAAGTTAGGTTAGGCTAGGTTAGGTAGGTTAGGTAGTCGAAAAATAATTAATTCATGAAAACTTGGCTTATTAGGCAAATCGGGTCATGAATAGTAGGCCAAAAAGTGCGTTCTGGCTACTAGGTACGTCATATATATATATATATATATATATATATATATATATATATATATATATATATATATATATATATATATATATATCGTACCTAGTAGCCAGAACTCACTTCTCAGCCTACTATTCAAGGCCCGATTTGCCTAATAAGCCAAGTTTTCCTGAATTAATATATTTACTATAATTTTTTTCTTATGAAATGATAAAGCAACCCTTTTCTCTATGTATGAGGTCAATTTTTTTTATTGGAGTTAAAATTAACGTAGATATATGACCGAACCTAACCAACCCTACCTAACCTAACCTAACCTATATTTATAGGTAAGGTTAGGTTAGGTAGCCAAAAAAAGCTAGGTTAGGTTAGGTTAGGTAGATTAGGTAGACGAAAAAACATTAATTCATGAAAACTTGGCTTATTAGGCAAATCAGGCCTTGAATAGTAGGCTGAGAAGTGCGTTCTGGCTATTAGGTACGACATATATATATATATATATATATATATATATATATATATATATATATATATATATATATATATATATATATATATATATATATATATATATATGTCGTACCTAGTAGCCAGAACGCACTTCTCAGCCTACTATTCAAGGCCCGATTTGCCTAATAAGCCAAGTTTTCATGAATTAATGTTTTTTCGTCTACCTAACCTACCTAACCTAACTTAACCTAGCTTTTTTGGCTACCTAACCTAACCTTACCTATAAATATAGGTTAGGTTAGGTTAGGTAGGGTTGGTTAGGTTCGGTCATATATCTACGTTAATTTTAACTCCAATAACAAAAAATTGACCTCATACATAGAGAAAAGGGTTGCTTTATCATTTCATAAGAAAAAAATTATAGTAAATATATTAATTCAGGAAAACTTGGCTTATTAGGCAAATCGGGCCTTGAATAGTAGGCTGAGAAGTGAGTTCTGGCTACTAGGTACGACATATATATATATGTCGTACCTAGTAGCCAGAATGCACTTTTCAGCCTACTATACAAGGCCCGATTTGCCTAATAAGCCAAGTTTTCCTGAATTAATATATTTTCTCTAATTTTTTTCTTATGAAATGATAAAGCTACCCATTTCATTACGTATGAGGTCAATTTTTTTTAATTCGAGTTAAAATTAACATAGATATATGACCAAACCCAACCAACCCTACCTAACCTAACCTAACCTATCTTAATAGGTTAGGTTAGGTTAAGTAGCCGAAAAAGTTAGGTTAGGCTAGGTTAGGTAGGTTAGGTAGTCGAAAAATAATTAATTCATGAAAACTTGGCTTATTAGGCAAATCGGGTCATGAATAGTAGGCCAAAAAGTGCGTTCTGGCTACTAGGTACGACATATATATATATATATATATATATATATATATATATATATATATATATATATATATATATATATATATATATATATATATATATATATATATATATGTCGTACCTAGTAGCCAGAACGCCCCTCTCAGCCTACTTTGCAAGGCCTGATTTGCCTAATAAGCCAAGTTTTCATGAATTAATGTTTTTTTCGACTACCTAACCTACCTAACCTCACCTAACCTAACTTTTTCGGTTACCTAACCTAACCTAACATATAAATATAGGTTAGGTTAGGTTAGGTAGGGTTGATTAGGTTCGGTCATATATCTACGTTAATTTTAACTCCAATAAAAAAAAAATTGACCTCATACATAATGAAATGGGTAGCTTTATCAATTCATAAGAAAAAAAAATTAGAGAAAATATATTAATTCAGGAAAACTTGGCTTATTAGGCAAATCGGGCCTTGCAAAGTAGGCCGAGAAGTGCATTCTGGCTACTAGGTACGACATATATATATATATATATATATATATATATTATATATATATATATATATATATATATATATGTCGTACCTAGTAGCCAGAACGCACTTCTCAGCCTACTATGCAAGGCCCGATTTGAATAATAAGCCAAGTTTTCATGAATTAATTGTTTTTCGACTACCTAACCTACCTAACCTAACCTAACCTAACTTTTTCGGCTACCCAACCTAACCTAACCTATAAAGATAGGTTAGGTTAGGTTAGGTAGGGTTGGTTAGGTTCGGTCATATATCTACGTTAATTTTAACTCCAATAACAAAAAATTGACCTCATACATATTGAAATGGGTAGCTTTATCTTTTCATAAGAAAAAAATTAGAGAAAATATATTAATTCATGAAAACTTGGCTTATTAGGCAAATCAGGCCTTACTTAGTAGGCTGAGAAGTGCGTTCTGGCTACTAGGTACGACATATATATATATATATATATATATATATATATATATATGTCGTACCTAGTAGCCAGAACGCACTTCTCAGCCTACTATGCAAGGCCCGATTTGCCTAATAGGCCAAGTTTTCCTGAATTAATATATTTTCTCTAATTTTTTTCTTATGAAATGATAAAGCTACCCATTTCATTGTGTATGAGGTCAATATTTTTTTATTTGAGTTAAAATTAACGTAGATATATGACCGAACCTAACCATCCCTACCTAACCTAACCTAACCTATCTTTATAGGTTACGTTAGGTTAGGTAGCGGAAAAAGTTAAGTTAGGTTAGGTTAGGTAGGTTAGGTAGTCGAAAAACAATTAATTCATGAAAACTTGGCTTATTAGGCAAATCGGGCCTTGCATAGTAGGCTGAGAAGTGAGTTCTGGCTACTAGGTACGACATATATATATATATATATATATATATATATATATATATATATATATATATATATATATATATATATATATATATATATATGTCGTACCTAGTAGCCAGAACGTACTTCTCAGCCTACTATGCAGGGCCCGATTTGTCTAATAAGCCAAGTTTTCCTGAATTAATATATTTTCTCTAATTTTTTTCTTATGAAATGATAAAGCTACCCATTTCATTATGTATGAGGTCAATTTTTTTTTATTCGAGTTAAAATTAACGTAGATATATGACCGAACCTAACCAACCCTACCTAACCTAACCTAACCTATCTTTTTAGGTTAGGTTTGGTTAGGTAGCCGAAAAAGTTAGGTTAGGTTAGGTTAGGTAGGTTAGGTTGTCGAAAAACAATAAATTCATGAAAACTTGGCTTATTAGGCAAATAGGGCCTTGAATAGTAGGCCGAGAAGTGCGTTCTGGCTACTAGGTACGACATATATATATATGTCGTACCTAGTAGCCAGAACGCACTTCTCAGCCTACTATGCAAGGCCCGATTTGCCTAATAAGCCAAGTTTTCATGACTTAATTGTTTTTCGACTACCTAACCTACCTAACCTAACCTAACCTAACCTATAAAGATAGGTTTGGTTAGGTTAGGTAGGGTTGGTTAGGTTCGGTCATATATCTACGTTAATTTTAACTCCAATAAAAAAAAATGACCTCATACATAATGAAATGGGTAGCTTTATCATTTCATAAGAAAAAAATTAGAGAAAATATATTAATTCAGGAAAACTTGGCTTATTAGGCAAATCGGGCCTTACATAGTAGGCTGAGAAGTGCGTTCTGGCTACTAGGTACGACATAGATATACATATATATATATACATATATATATATATATATATATATATATATATATATATATATATATATATATATATATATATATATATATATATATATATATATATATATATATATATATATATATATATATATATATATATAACTGAAAACTCACACCCCAGAAGTGACTCGAACCCATACTGCCAGGAGCAACGCAACTGTATGTACAGGGACGCCTTAATCCGCTTGACCATCACGACCAGACAAAAGGAAGTGATAGCCGAAGCTATTTGAACCACTTCCCCGTCGGCACTTGGATGGTAATCTTGGGCATAGCATTTTATTAAATCACCTCATTCTTTGGGCACACGTGAGGAACACAAATGCAAACAAGCCTAAATGGTCCCCAGGACTATATACAACTGAAAACTCACACCCAGAAGTGACTCGAGCCCATACTGCCAGGAGCAACGCAACTGGTATGTACAGGGACACCTTAATCCACTTGACCATCACAGTTGCGTTGCTCCTGACAGTATGGGTTCGAGTCATTTCTGGGGTGTGAGTTTTCAGTTGTATATAGTCCTGGGGACCATTCAGGCTTGTTTGCATTTGTGTTCCTCACGTGTGCCCCAAAGAATGAGGTGATTTGATAAAATGCTATGCCCAAGATTACCATCCGAGTGCCAGTGGGGAAGTGGTTCAAATAGCTTCGGCTATAACTTCCTTTTGTCCGGTCGTGATGGTCAAGTGGATTAAGGCGTCCCTGTACATACCAGTTGCGTTGCTCCTGGCAGTATGGGTTCGAGTCACTTCTGGGGTGTGAGTTTTCAGTTGTATATAGTCCTGGGGACCATTCAGGCTTGTTTGCATATATATATATATATATATATATATATATATATATATATATATATATATATATATATATATATATATGTGTATATCACGAAAATAAACACATGATTAAAAATGTGACAACGTCAGACCACGGAGGAAAAATGAAACAGGAAATTTCCTTAAGTACTTTCGTATATTAAATACATCTTCAGAAGGTGAAGATGTATTTAATATACGACCTTCTGAAGATGTATTTAATATACGAAAGTACTTAAGGAAATTTCCTGTTTCATTTTTCCTCCGTGGTCTGACATTGTCATATATATATATATATATATATATATATATATATATATAATATATATATATATATATATATATATATATATATATATATATATATATATTCTGACCTATTTCCTAAGACTGACTTATTTCCCAAGGTGTGCTCCCTCCTTCGACAGCCCAAAATTAACAGAATATGACACACTCCTAAGGTCAATAACCGTGAAAGTGTTAAACCTCTCCCTGCAAGATGACCAATGGGACCAAGCAACGCTCCCAGTTAGACTCGGGGGGGATAGGTATTCGCAAGGTGACACAGTTAGCATTGCCGGCATTCTTATCCTCGACCAGTGCAACAGGTGAATTAGTTAAGTAAATACTACCGGAATACCTAAGAGACTCCATTGGGATTCATGATCCTAAATTCGCGGAAGGAGCCGGTCAGTGGGACACTCTTGTCAACTCTCATCCTTGACCGACTTTTCCAAATGACTGTAAACAGTCCAAATGGGATAGCCCCATAGTGGAGAACATCGCCACATTATTGCTGGAAGCAGCTTTCAGGAAGGACAAAGTGCATCTTCTAGCTGTGCAAAGCGCCCCATGCCGGGGCCTTCCTGTTGGCAGTTCCTAATTCCGCCTTGGGCACCCGCCTGGACCATCGGACCCTTAGTATTGGTGTTGCTCTGCGCCTTGCCGCCCCTATCTCCACCGAGCACCGGTGTATTTGCGGCCATGCACGGGCAGACCAATACGGCAGCCATGGTCTCATCTGTCGTAAGACACAGGGAAAGATTGCCAGACATGAAGCAGTCAATGACATCATCAAGAGAAGTTTGGCTTCAGCTGGGTGCCCAGCATAAAGGGAACCTCAGTTGTGCAGGCCTGACAACAGCCAAAAACGCCCAGATGGAGTGACCCTGCAGCCGTGGAAGGAAGGTACTCAGGTCGTGTGGGTCGAGTGTGAAAAATTCACTCGCCAATGTCCAAAGTTAATTTTCACACTTTATTGATTGTCTGAGGCCTAGAAGCATTTTGCAAGACGCTTCCTACTTTTCAAAGACAATTTTACATACTCTATTCACGCTTATATTCGTTTTTGGGTGAGGTAATAGTACACAAATGTTTTGGGTGAGATGATGGGACACAAATCAATGAACAGAGGCAATTTTACATACTCTGTTATTTTTTGGGTGAGGTAATAAAACACTAATTAATGGGTACATTACGTATTTTATCTTCTTGAGTCTGTGTTTGATCGGGGTCTTGAAGTGCTTCAAGACCCCGTCTCAATTATAGATAAAGATAGACTATTCAATATCAATATTTGTCAACTTCTTTTGCAAAATCTATGTAATTGCATATGCAAACAACATTTGCATTTTACTTTTCGTTTAATACCTATATTATTTTGTTGCATTAATCTTATAGTTGCATAAGATAAGGCAGCGATTGTATAGCTCATTGATTTCAATATAAAACATAAGTTGGTTTCTGAGCATCCTATCAAACACCTTAGTGATCAATGATGTTAGTGTGACTAGTGAATTAATAGGAATGTTTTAGGCTCAGCAGGATACCACCTGTCTCTAGACTTTCCCTCTATAATATAGTAAGTGTCTATGGAAATATGAAGATCGCTTTTAAAAATAAATTCAGAAATATACCCTTTAGCCGAATGCTCGGACATACTGTGTATTTCGTTTTGGATGGTTGAAGAGATTTTCTAAATACCCGACATCTGCCATTCTGTTTAAGCTGAATTTACGAAGAAGTTATCAGTTTTCTACTTTTACTGAATTCATTTCATTGCTAACAACAGCAATAATATCGTAGTAAGTGGACACATGAAAAACTGAGAACTACGATTATATTATTGCTAAAAATATATGTAATTAGTTGACAAGCTAACAATAGCTCAATCACATGCTGCTTCTTGTGAAATAGTGAATAACAGTATTATGCACGGACTCCCCACAGGCAAGAAAACTGGTCACGTTTGATCACTAAACACATGAAGATGACTGGGATTGGACACCTAACTAAAAACCATTTGTGGATTATGTACCAGGGATATCAATATGGTAAGCCATAAGATGAGCAGTGAAAAGGAAGATCTCGTACACTAGAGTATTAAGTCGCCTGCTACTTTATTTTCTAATTACAAAACTCATCTCGCCATCGTTGCTTCTATGACTTCCAGATGAGCTTTGATCTTGGCATAAAGCAGAGCTGCCAACTGGCCCGTGCAGGAGTTAGCAGCCTATACACCGAGAAAGCACTGCTACGTCTGGGTTTCAAAGTGCGCGCCGCACTTGACTTCCAGACTCTGGAGGAGAATCTGCTCGACCTCTCCCGCATGTACTACAAGAAGTTCAAAGTCATGACAAATTCTCTTTCATCGAGAAAATCAACATTATAACAACCAATCTACAGACAATAAAAAATCATTATTAATCTACCTTATTATTCCCATATTAACTAATTCTTCCCTAATGAAGAGAGCATTGCTGTGTATGGAGGCTGACTCCATACACAGTTTCAAGTGTAGATATGATAGAGCCCATTAGGCTCAGGAATCTGTACACCTGTTGCTTGACGGTTGAGAGGCGGGACCAAAGAGCCAGAGCTCAACCCCCGCAAACACAACTAGGTGAGTACACACAAACACAGCCTAGCTGGACCTACGATTTGCTTGCTGAGTGATGTGTTGTGAAGCGGATTGTAGCATACATAGTGATTGATCCCCCGAAGTGTGTGCACCATTTAGGATCGTATACTAAGTGCACATAGTGGCTGACGACCAGTGAGGAAGATAGGAACGAATGTTACCAGGAGCACGTGGAGACAACAGTAGCGCATGGAGACAACATTGATACCAGAGAGAGGAGAGGACAGGCAACCAACCCCGTCATAAGGACATCTCTTCAAACTCACCTAGGCGTGCTTGCTCGGGGCGAGCTGACGGTAGGTACCCCTCTCTAGGTCATCAACAAGGTGTACAGAGTGACTTAGAATACCTATTTTACAGCAGGACTCAATATCTCAAATATACAACTCCGCGGCTCACTTGGGTGGGACTTGACACATGCTACCCTGGTGACCGCTCACACCCATACCCCCCGCCACACCTTCCCATGTCTTACACTGTCCCAAGACACCCCCTACCCCTCCCCCTATACACAAACACCCCCCGCACTCAACACACATACACACACACAGAACGCACACACGCGTTCACGCACACGCACACGCACACACACACACACACACACACACACACACACACACACACACACACACACACACACACACACACACACACACACACACACACACACATAAGGGAAACTATGAGGGGATGAATAAATTCCTATGGGATATACATTGGGACACAGAACTCGGAACCAAGTCCGTACAAGACATGATGGACTATGTCACCCAAAAATGTCAGGAGGCTGTAAGCAGGTTTGTCCCAGCCCAACAGGAAAAAACAGAGAAGCAAAGGAAGAATCCGTGGTTTAATAGGGAATGTATGAAAGCAAAGGTGCTGAACAAAAAGGTATGGAGGAACTTCCGTAATAACAGAACACCAGAAAGTAGAGGGAGATACCAGAGAACCAGGAACGAGTATGTTAGTGTGAGAAGAGCAGCTGAGAAAAGGTATGAAAATGATATAGCTAATAAAGCCAAGACCGAACCAAAGCTACTACACAGTGTTATGATCTCAGCCTGCAGGAGAAACGAGTCTCCCTCCTTGAGAGTTATTCAGCAAGCCTGACCTAACCAGAAGGTTTAGGAAATATAGACGCGATAACACAGATGTAAAATAGTTTGTTGGATTCAATGAACAGTTTAAGATTATGGGCAGTGCATAATGAAACAGATAAATGACTAGCTAGGAGATGTGGACATTTTGCTGGAGGCGTGAGGCTCGCTTCTGGAGGGCTTTGACCTCACTTGAGGCCAGACATCGCAGGGGGAAAGCCACGCTCCGTCGAGCTCCCGTCAGAACGGAACCCCTAGTGATATATCTCGAAGAGAAGAAAAGTGTGCAGACGTGCCAGCTGTGGAGTCGAGGAAGTGTGGTCTCAAGTCCTGGGCGACGAGGAGTGTTTATTAAACCGCCCAGAGGCATTATTGTGGGCTGTGGAAGCGCCCTGACCAGGCTCTGCCAGAGGGAGGAGCGCCCTCGACGAGACAATCTGTGGTAAGCACGATATAAGCCAGTTCATAGTGATTGCTTGTAGTTGGTCGTGTGCCAGCGACAGTAGCAATGTGTATTTATAAGTTAGACATGTTTTGGTAAGGCAGGAGGCCTGAATAAGAGAGTGGAGAGGAGGAACACGGAGCGACATCCGTCTCCTCTGAGCGCTGGCAGGCAACTGAGGGAGCCCGGCTCCTGACGCGCGGCCCATCCCAGAGTGAGTGAGGCCCGCCAGGCGAGTGGAGCATGGACCCAGCCAACGGGGGAGTCCACTCTCACAGTATGTAGAGGACAGATAGAGGTTGGAGGCAAATATATTGTGTGATTATTTTTGTTTATGTGTTATAGGGGAAACAATTTTATTGGAGTGTCAATGAGTTGCAGGTTTGTCTTTGGGGAAGAAGTTGCTGAGAACTTCGAACTCAACACAGAGGGAGTAGTTGATGAGACTCCAAGGTGGTGGAGCAGAGACCTCGAGCTGTGAGGAGAAGCAGTGAAGAGGAGTGTCACATGCTTCTGTAGAGGTGGTGAAGCACCATAGTTGCTCGAGGGAACTTCATGGTGTAGCACCAAGAGAGCTGTGGAGGACCCTAGCAGAAGGGTGAAGCACCGTAGTGGCTCAAGAAAAACTTCATGGTAGCAGCCTGGAGGAGCTGCAGAGGATCCTGGTAGTTAAGCCCGGAAGAACCTGAAGATATCAGGGTAGTGAACTTCCAGAGGTGGAAGGGAAGTTCTGGTGGATTACTTGTAGGGAGTTGATAGTGTTTGGTTGTCATTAGCGTGCAAGTCACAGTGAGAGGTGAGTGATTGTTTGCAGTCTTATGTCAAGGAGTGTTTTATACTGAAGTTTAGAGTTACAATCGTAGGCAGGATTACCTACAGATGTATGTGTTCTAGGACTGATAGGGTGATCGATTGATCATCGTGTATTAAGGAACATTTATACTGATATATGTTATTGCATTCATATGCTGATTTTCCTTGTACACGTTTATAGATACATATATATATTCTCTTGCTGATAGTGCAACAGTGTATGTAGACTTGATCTACTTGAGGAGGTTGATAGTATCAGGTGGTGAATCAGAAGATAGGATACCACTTGGTAAACTGATAATAGAGTTCTGATGGTGTTGGAGAGCAACCTGATTGTAATAGTATAGAGTATAAGATTCATTATTATTATATGTGTATATGTATTGTGTATGTGCTCTGTCCAGTTAATGTATTCAAATTTGCTGGTATTTGGCCTTGTCCTAGTGAGGCTTCCCATGAAATAGTACAGAAGGAGAGAGAGAGAGAGAAAGAACCAAGAACCACTGCTGTGGACAGGGTAGAAGGTAATACTAGTAAGCCAAAGGGGATTGAGGAGATCATATCACCTAAGGAGAGAGTGGGGAGTCACAGCGGCTCGAGTGGGTGTGTGCATGTGACAACGAGGCTAAGTTTTGGAGCCGCATCCCCTAAACGTGTGACGTTGAGCCCCTCTCCAAGAGCCAGAAGCGCCAAGGGTGATCTCCTAGAGAGGTATAAGCACTCTACCGAGTTGTGGGTTGGGTTGTCCGTAGAGAAGGATCAACACGACAACCACCAACCCACAGTACTATAATAACAGTCACATCAGGAAGAAGACAACAGTGAAGGAACAGGTGATGAAACTTAGGGTTAGCGAGGACAGGTAAACAGACAATGACAAAGAGGTGTGTGAAGAACTCAACAAAAGGTTCCAGGAAGTCTTTGCAATAGAACAGGGAGAAGTCACAGCGCTAGGAGAGGTGGCAGCAAACCAGGTGACCTTGGAAAGGTTCGAAATTACAAGAGATGAGGTCAAGAAGCTCCTATTGGAGCTGGATGTGAGGAAAGCTGTTGGGCAGGATGGAATATCACCATTGGTATTGAAAGAGTGTGCAGGAGCACTTTGCTTGTCTCTCTCCATAGTGTATAGTAGGTCACTGGAAATAGGAGACCTACCAGAAGTATGGAAGACTGCTAATGTAGTACCAATATTTAAAAAGGGTGACAGACAAGAGGCACTGAACTACAGGCCAGTGTCCTTAACTTGTATACCATGCAAGGTGATGGAGAAGATTGTGAGAAAAAACCTAGTAACACATCTGGAGAGAAGAGACTCGTGACAACCCATCAACATGGGTTCAGGGAGGGTAAATCTTGCCTTACAGGCTTGATAGAATTCTATGATCAGGTGACAAAGATTAAGCAAGAAAGAGAAGGATGGGCGGACTGCATTTTTTTGGACTATCGGAAAGCCTTTGACAAAGTACCCATAAAAGGTTGATGCATAAGCTGGAGAAACAGGCAGAAGTAACTGGTAGGGCGCTCCAGTGGATAAGGGAGTACCTAAGCAATAGGAAGCAGAGAGTTATAGTGAGGGGTGAGACCTCAGAATGGCGTGAAGTCACCAGTGGAGTCCCACAGGGCTCTGTGCTTGGACCTATCCTGTTTCTGATATACGTAAATGATCTCCCAGAGGGTATAGACTCATTCCTCTCAATGTTTGCTGACGACGCCAAAATTATGAGAAGGATTAAGACAGAGGAGGACAGCTTGAGGCTTCAAGAAGACCTGGACAAGCTGCAGGAATGGTCGAACAAATGGATGTTAGAGTTTAACCCAAGCAAATGTAATGTAATGAAGATAGGGGTAGGAAGCAGGAGACCAGATACAAGGTATCACTTGGGAGATGAAATACTTCAAGAGTCAGAGAGAGAGAAAGACCTGGGGGTTGATATCACGCCAGACCTGTCCCCTGAAGCTCATATCAAGAGGATAACATCAGCAGCATATGCCAGGTAGGCTAACATAAGAACGGCCTTTAGAAACTTGTGTAAGGAATCTTTCAGAACATTATATACCACATATGTCAGACCAATCCTGGAGTATGCGGCTCCAGCTTGGAGTCCATATCTAGTCAAGCATAAGACTAAGCTGGAAAAGGTTCATAGGTTTGCCACCAGACTAGTACCCGAGCTGAGAGGTATGAGCTACGAGGAGAGACTACGGGAATTGAACCTCACTTCGTTGGAAGACAGAAGAGTTAGGGGGACATGATCACCACATTCAAGATTCTCAAGGGAATCAACAGGGTTGATAAAGACAGGCTATTTAACACAAGGGGCACACACACTAGGGGACACAGGTGGAAACTGAGTGCCCAATAAGCCACAGAGATATTAGAAAGAACTTTTTTAGTGTCAGAGTGGTTGACAAATGGAATGCATTAGGAAGCAATGTGGTGGAGGCTGACTCCATACAGAGTTTCAAGTGTAGATATGATAGAGCCCAATAGGCTCAGGAATCTGTACACCTGTTGAGTGACGGTTGAGAGGCGGGACCAAAGAGCCAGAGCTCAATCCCGCAAGCACAACTAGGTGAGTACAACCTCTCTCTCTCTCTCTCTCTCTCTCTCTCTCTCTCTCTCTCTCTCTCTCTCTCTCTCTCTTCTCTCTCTCTCTCTCTCTCTCTCCTCTCTCTCTCTCTCTCTCTCTCTCTCTCTTCTCTTCTCTCTCCTCTCCTCTCTCTCTCTCTCTCTCTCTCCTCTCTCTCTCTCTCTCTCTTCTCTCTCCCTCCCTCCCTCCCTCCCTCCCTCCCTCCCTCCCTCCCTCCCTCCCTCCCTCCCTCCCTCCTCCCTCCCTCTCTCTCTCTCTCTCTCTCTCTCTCTCTCCTCCCTCCTCCTCCCTCCTCCCTCCCTCCCTCCCTCCCTCCCTCCCTCCCCTCTCTCTCTCTCTCTCTCTCTCTCTCTCTCTCTCCTCTCTCTCTCTCTCTCTCTCTCTCTCTCTCTCTCTCTCTCTCTCTCTCTCTCTCTCTCTCTCTCTCTCTCTCCTCTCTCTCTCTCTCTCTCTCTCTCTCTCTCTCTCTCTCTCTCTCTCACGCACACACACTCATAGGGAAATCATGGAAGGGATACGAACTCGGGCTGGCAAACACAGGAGGACAATCGCAGCTCGAAAAAAACACAATGGTTGGGGGGGGTGGGGAACAGGTAGACTGGATGAAGGAAGTACTCCAGCAAATGCGTAATGATTTCAGTGAATGACTGAGGGTAATGAGGGAGACAGTAGCCAACCTGCAAGATGACTTAAGGCAGCAAAGGAGGAGATAAGGTGCCTAAAGGAGACTCTTCCACAATACCAGACACAAACCGTACCTCAGGGAGATGGGAATGCTACTGTGGAGGGGACCACCACAACCCAGCTCTCATTTGCTGAAATGCTTAAAAAGAGCCCTGAAGCTAGGTCTGCAGTTAAGGAAGTTGCCATGGAAGTGGCTTCCTCTCAGGAAGCAGATAGATGTACTAGCCGGCTGATAGAGAGAAAAAGAGCAGTAGCAGGCATTAAAGAGCAAACAGGGACCAGCCCAAAGGAGCGGAGAGACAAGGACAAAAATGCAGTTACCGAGATCCTTAAAGAGGTAAGGATGGAGGGAACTGACCAAAATGTTGAAAAGGTTTTCAGGCTTGGAAAGTTCAACAAGGACAGGGACCGAATGATAAAAGTGGTATTCATGAGCGAAATCATGAAAGAGGAACTGTTAGCAAGGAACAGCGGTCTAGCAAATGTTCCGAAGTTCAAAAAAGTATTCCTGCAGAGGAATATGACAAGGGAAGAGAGAATACATGCAGCAGACGGGAGGAAGGAGCGCAGGGAGAGAGAAAGGATTCAGAGTACCACAACCCAGAACCCTACAATCCCAAAGGGAAGTGGAGAACCCTCCTCAAACAGTGCAACAGCCACAGGGATTGGGGCACCACCCCCACATTCTACCCAACCTGCCCCATCCCCTGTCAGCCCCCCACTAAGTACCCACCGAGGGCACCGTCCCCCCCATCCACCCCCTTCCTCCCACTCACCCCTCTCCCCAGGCCGTCCCTTCTCTCCCATCCCCCAAGCCCTCCCTTCTCCCACATGCCTTCCCATCTCTCCCACCCCCAAGCCCTCCTTTCTCCCTTTCCCCCCTAAGCCCCCCACTCTCCCCCACCCCACCTAAGTCTTCCCCTCTCCCCCACTCCCCTAAACCCTCCCCTCTTCCTCACCCACCTCAGCCCTCCTTTTCCCCCCACGCCCTCCACCCTTTTCTCCCCCCCCATCTCCCCAATCCCCCAAAGCCTCTCCTCCCCCCTTGCTTCCCAACCCTCCCTCTCTCACCCCCCCAACCCTCTCCCTCTCACTCTCCCCCCCAACCCTCTCCCTCTCACTCTCCCCCCCTACCCTCCCTCTCTTACCCACCCCCCTTACCCTCCCCCACTCCCCCACCACCCCCTCTCCCCCACCCCCCAAGCCCTCCCTCCTCCACCAGTCTCCCCGTGCCAGGACCCCCCACCTCCCACTCACCCCAGATCCCAAAGGTCCCTCCCAGAGGAGAAGCAGAAGAGAGTCAGTTTCAGGGTGATGTACTCGAACATAGATGGGATCACAAGCAAGACAAGTGAACTAAGGGAAAGAGCACAAGAAGTGAACCTGTGGGAACCGACCTGTGAGATTTATATTTATTTAATTTATATAGAATTTATATTTACGTTAATTTTTATATTTCGATAGCAATTTGTATGATAAGTGGACTGTATTTCTGCAATAATATCACAAATCGATCCACTACACATTAGGGGGGTTTATATTTAATTTATATATATGCAGCCAATCAAACTACAGTATTAGACTACATACATTGAAGAGGTTCCTTATCTTATTTGTACAGCAGGCCTTAGTCCACCAGGTATAACTAGGATGTAGACACCAAATTTTCCTCGTGTGAGGTAGCTTCCATCACCCTGGTAACTGATACACAAAGCATGCTCCCTCGTCTTGACCTGTCAAAAGGGCGCTAGCTATGAAGCCAGAATCCTAATATATGACAGCTATATCAGAGAAAACACTGTACATTGAACCATAAAGACCAAGGCTTAATTACCTCGTTTGAGTAGATCATTTGTGATCTAACCGGCTCACCCAATATCTACCTGACATAAATGACCATAAATGAAAGATAAACGGGTTTTGGAAACACACCTCCCTTGTATTTGCTGACAGCGTGTTGATGAAGGAAGACCACTACTCTGATCTTCGTCACACTTCGTCCAAGAGAATTTATAGGAGCAGTTACTAGCTCCAACGACTCTGGTCTTAAAACAACAATGGCTGACCACTCCCTCCCTACTGACGCTACTGGCCTACATTGTCCAGATGACAGTAAGTGATAGAAGGGTCACATTTACTCCATTTAATTCTGATAATTAAGTTAATTTATATGAGAGGTTTTATGATGGTAAAGTCCAAAGACTAATGTATTTAAGAATAATTCCCAGCAGAATAGCTGGTGAATTTATAATAGTATGTGGTAATGATATCCCGTTTTCTATAGACGGAAAATTCCACTACAAGTTACATTTTCTATGGGTTAACTTGTTTATACAATGCAGCAATATTATCTGCCTGTATGATATTAGTAATTAAATGGTGTCGGATTTGAGGCGTCCCACTAGGTCTCAAGGTACGCCTTGAGGCGTACCACTAGGTTTGTACTGGAACACAATGAGTGAACATATGGAAGGTATTTAAAGGCCGTCGGGTTTTGTCATTTAATTACAAAGAATAGACTCTGACAAATAATAACATATTAACATACTCTATTAGGTAAATACACTTCCAATACCCATAGACCACTTGACCTCCGCGGTCACCACTTGCACTCGTAACTTCCGCCTAATTCCCTAATACGGAATGATTACTACAACGCTCCACACCCGGTTAGTCTTACATTCAATATTCACATACTGCAGACTTAACTTGGTCACTAAGATCACAACAGGCTCTCGCATAGCTGTCTGCTACATTTCGCTGCTGCCACAAACGGAGACCTCGGAGGACTTGCCAGTTCAACTCCCACAACAAGACTGACTCCCGCCAACCATGGCCTCAAACATTTCACCACGCCTCTCGAGGAAGGTATAATCCGATTAACCTTATCCCTAGAGCGGTAACCTTGATCCTAGAAGCCTGACGAAGAATAATTCCTCTTTCCAGGAATTATTAATTTGACTAAACAGCTTCGGTCTTAATCCATTGACTTTTCTTAGATATGTGATCCATAGTCTGTCTACTTAACATGTACTTCCAATCATCATTCGTTAAGTGTTGTAGTAATGATCCTCTAGCTAATAATTCCTATTAACTTGTGGATTACAACAAACACCGATACTCCTCCTGCGAATTATTAGATTAATTTGATGTTAGTAGTTAGTAATCACACATTTGTGTGTCTGTTCGTACAGGATGGATGTCCCATACTCAAGTTACAGGGATTAGAAGTCTAATGCGATTTCATTTCTCTGTTAACTCTTGAAAGGCTAAAATTCAAGCCTAATTACATATTATTTAACCCAGAAGACTGAATGTGATCAAGTACTACAGTCAAGTATGATTCAGGGACTGCAGTGAGATCAGTGACATTAGATATAACTTGAAGTTTGTTCAGATAACTGGTCACTGATATTAAACACTGAGGCCCATGGAATACATCTTGATTAAATAATAAATGTATCAAAATCAGTCGTCAGATTTAATGGGGTTTAATTTAGTTAATTGATTCAGAGGATTGAATAGCCCATCATTAAAGTAAAGAATGGTTCTGAGACTGCAGTGGGTTCAGTGACATTGGTCGCAGTGACCTGTAGTTGGTTAAGCTACTGTTCACTGATTTGCCACTGAAGCCTCATGAACTCATCTTCTGCTTTAAATGATGATATTAACATCAACCTATGTTAGTATAGTCAGCTGTAATCTCCTTAGTATAATGCTACTGGAGAAATATAATCAGCTGACAAATTTAGATTTCTACTGGTATTGTTTATCTGCAGCCATAGGTCTCCTCAGGCTTGATACTGGGTCTGAGAGTAATTTACCTCCTGCAGAGTTTAACATGGTTATGCCCTGATATTTAGTAGGGCTACCGATGAATCGATGGCAATAGTCTGTCCCTACAAGGAGACCGAAGTCGGTAAGGTGATCAGACTAAATATTATCTGCCAATTTTATTTATCTATTTCTCAGGAATTTGGCTGTTGCTCTCAGACCTTGAACTTGTAGGTCTACTGGTATTTTGTCCACCACAATGGCTTGTACTCGACAGACGTACCTGCCTAAACGGACTGATGGTTGTACCACCTGGTAGACTTGAGGTCCTGCATCTGTTACAAACCCTGAGATGTTGAATGACGTCTGGGCTACAGGCCTTAATTGTAGTTCATCTGCCAACTTTTTAGTGACATATGTTCTCTGGGACCCTTGGTCAAACAACCCACGGGTATGGACCTTGGCCCTCTTATTCAGGATGGTAATTTGGGCAGTAGGCAAAGTTGTATTACCTTTAGACTTTGCCGATTGGACACTCGTTGTTTGTTGCACCTTGCAGTACTGTATTGTGGTGGGAATGCTGTCTTCCACCTTGGGTCTTGAATACGTTAATTTCGTATATTTGCACAGTGCTGCATGGTGCCTACCTCTTCTACACCTATTACAGGTGTTGAATTGGGTATCACAATAGTCTATGTTGTGTGACTTGAGACATCTTAAACATCTCCCTAATTCCTGGAGTCGCTCAATACGAGTGTCTCTGGTTGGATAATTAGCACAACAGTATGTTGAATATTTCTTTTTGCAGAACATACATGTCCCCCAGCCTACTGCACGTTTGGAAGTTACCGGTTTGGGTGAACTAGTAACAGTAGGCTTGGAGGATTCTGCTGCATTGCCAGATTTTCTGCAACTTGATGTGAGTGTAATTGACTGATATTTGTTTGGGGTAGTTGTTTTACCCTTTAATTGACTATTATTTTCTATTTCTGAAGGCTTGCATGAGGCTTTAACGTCCTCATTTGCCCGTCGTTTGTTTATGATGGAATGTAAACCTTCAGTGATGTCCTGTACTGTCAGGATGGTGTTATGTTGATGTGCGTATAATTCATCTAGTATATTGCTGGACAATTTTCGTTGAAGGACTACTTTGGTCATCCATTCACTAGTAGTTATATCAACCTTAAGACTGAATGTTCTTAGTAGTGACTCAAACTCCATGCTGAAGGATTGTAATGAGTCAGCAGTCTGATCAGGTTGAGGTAAGTCCAGCAATTGTAGTACTAAATGTATGACAGTTTTCTCATTGCCAGCATTATCCATATTGTCTAGTTGATAAAGCCTTGTGGGGCTTGTAATGGGGCTGCTCATAATACTGAACAAGTACTAATGGTAGCCTAGGGTAAAATTCTGCTATCACTAGGCTATAATCCTACCTCTACTAGAGGTTAGCACTTAAAATTAATACACATTATATATATATACAATCATACACACTAATGTTTTGAGTGATAAACCAGTGTCACTGGAATTACCTTTAGGTTAGCTCTTCTATATCACCCTAGGATGGTATAGACACTAATTAAATTAATCACTCAAAGGTGTAATGATCATAAATAAATTATTATATACACAACTCAACTCGAGTTGATAAAAATTACACCCAAAATAGGGTCTGCACCATTCATTAATGGTGCTAGGTTGTTTAATATAGTACAACTAGACTATGGTAATAATGGGACTAGGCTGAACAATAAATAGTTCAACTAGTCAATGGTAATATCCTACCCTGTTGTGGGTTGGCAATTGGTAAATATTATATTGAGAACACTAGTGCAATATATTAAATAATTCTCTATTTTGGAGAAATAATATACACAATTATTAATAATAGCCTCTTAATTGCCTCTATGAAACTTCTAATATTATCAAGAAGTATTAAATATCATTAGTGACCTCGCAAAATTACCTCCACAAAATTCGTGGATAATCTCTCGCGAAATTTAACACCACGAAATCCGTGAACAATCTCGCGAAGACGCAGCCACTAATTTGGCTGGCTTCAATATTAGTGCTGCCATTTCAAGGAATAACACGCCACCAAATCTGTGGGTGTGCATGAAACCGCTGACTGAGGCTGAACCGAGCTGAGGGGGGCTCGTGAACTCGTTCAAGGCTACGCCGGCGTCTTTGACTGGCTTTGTTTAAATCACACTGCACTAGTTTATTTAATTTGATGACAATCTAGTTCTCTAGACCATCTAGGTTCGAATGATCATATAATCTAGGTTCGAAGGACCATATAATGTGGGAACCAACCTGTGAGATTTATATTTATTTAATTTATATGAATTTATATAGAAGTTATATTTACATTAATTTATATACTTCGATAGCAATTTGTATGATAAGTGGACTGTATTTCTGCAATAATCTCACAAATCGATCCACTACACATTAGGGGGGTTTATATTGAATTTATATATATGCAGCAAATCAAACTACAGTATTAGACTACATACATTGAAGAGGTTCCTTATCTTATTTGTACAGCAGGCCTTAGTCCACCATGTATAACTAGGATGTAGACACCAAATTTTCCTCGTGTGAGGTAGTTTCCATCACCCTGGTAACTGATACACAAAGCATGCTTCCTCGTCTTGACCTGTCAAAAAGGCGCTAGCTATGAATCCAGAATCCTAATATATGACAGCTATATCAGAGAAAACACTGTACATTGAACCATAAAGACCAAGGCTTAATTACCTTGTTTGAGTCGATCATTTGTGATCTAACTGGATCACCCAATACCTACCTGACATAAATGGCCATAAATGAAAGATAAACGGGTTTCGGAAAGACACCTCCCTTGTATTTGCTGACAGCGTGTTGATAATTTGGCTAAACAGCTTCGGTCTTAATCCATTGACCTTTCTTAGATATGTGATCCATAGTCTGTCTACTTAACATGTACTTCCAATCATCATTCGTTAAGTGTTGTAGTAATGATCCTCTAGCTAATAATTCCTACTAACTTGTGGATTACAACAAACACCGATACTCCTCCTGCGAATTATTAGATTAATTTGATGTTAGTAGTTAGTAATCACACATTTGTGTGTTTGTTCGTACAGGATGGATGTCCCGTACTCAAGTTACAGGGATTAGAAGTCTAATGCGATTTCATTTCTCTGTTAACTCTTGAAAGGCTAAAATTCAAGCCTAATTACATATTAGATCACTACTCTGATCTTCGTCACACTTCGTCCAAGAGAATTTATAGGAGCAGTTACTAGCTCCAATGACTCTGGTCTTAAAACAACAATGGCTGACCACTCCCTCCCTACTGACGCTGCTGGCTTACATTGTCCAGATGACAGTAAGTGATAGAAGGGTCACATTTACTCTATTTTAATTCTGATAATTAAGTTAATTTATATGAGATATTTTATGATGGTAAAGTCCAAAGACTAATGTATTTAAGAATAATTCCCAGGAGAATAGCTGGTGAATTTATAATAGTATGTGGTAATGATATCCCGTTTTCTATAGACGGAAAATTCCACTACAAGTTACATTTTCTATGGGTTAACTTGTTTATACAATGCAGCAATATTATCTGCCTGTATGATATTAGTAATTAAATGGTGTCGGATTTTCCGACAGAACCCAGATGTAATCGGACTCACTGAAACAAAACTCTCTGAAATCATAATGAATGCCGTGTTTCCCCAGGAGTACACAGTAATAAGGAAAGAGAGGGAAGGTAGGGGAGGAGGCGGAGTGGCCCTACTCATGAGAAAGGAATGGAGTTTTAAGGAGATGGCCATCCTGGGCTGTGAGGAGTTCAGAGACTACATAGCAGGTACTATGACAATGGGAGGACCAAGAATAGTAGTAGCAGTAATATACAACCCTCCACCAAATCACAGAAGACCCAGTCAAGAGTATGAAAACAATAATATGGCAGTTAACACTATAATTGAGAGGGCAGCCTCTGCTGCCTGTAGAAATAGATCCCACCTGCTCATCATGGCGACTTCAATCACAGAAGGATTGACTGGGAGAACAAGGAACTGCATGGAGGCAAGGATACGTGGAGAGCCAAACTATTGGAGGTGGTGACAAGAAACTTTTTAACCCAGCATGTCGGAGAACCCACAAGGATGAGAGGCAATGACGAACCAGCGAGACTCGACCTAGTCTTCACTCTGAACGACTCCGACATAAGAGAAATCGGTTTTGAGGACCCAGTAGGAATGAGCAACCACAGTGTACTGGTGTTTGAGTACTTGACTGAAGAAGGGTTATTGAACTCGAGGAAGGATACCGAAACCAAAAGGTTAGCATACCGAAAGGGAAACTATGAGGGGGATAAGAAAATTCCTAACAGATATAGCATGGGAAACAGAGGAAAGACGGCCCAAGATATGATGGATTACATCACACAGAAGTGCAAGGACACAGCAAACAAGTTTGTCCCAGTCCAAAACGAAAACAGAGAAATGAAAATGAAAACCCATGGTTTAATCAGAGATGTAGGCTAGCTAAGCAGCAAAGTAAAAGGGCATGGAGAAACTATAGGAATAACAGGACACTGGAGAGCAGAGAAAGATACCAGAATGCAAGGAATGAATATGTCAGGATGAGAAGAGAGGCAGAAAGATAATACGAAAATGACATCGCAAGCAAGGCAAAGACTCAGCCTAAATTGTTGCATAGCCACATCAGGAGAAAAACAACAGTAAAGGAACAGGTTATGAAATTAAGGATAGGGGCGGAAGGATTCACTACAAATGACAAGGAAGTGTGTGAGGAATTGAATAAGAAATTCCAGGAGGTCTTCACCTTAGAGCAAGGAGAAATTCCAGAGGTAAGTGAGGGAATAGCTAACCAGGAACCATTGGAAGAGTTTGAGATTAGCAGCGGGGAAGTAAGGAAGTGTTTACTAGAGTTGGATGTGACAAAGGCTATAGGCCCAGATGGAATCTCCCCTTGGGTTCTAAAGGAAGGAGCAAGAGAACTGTGCCTAACACTCTCTATAGTGTATAACAAATCACTGGCAACAGGGGAACTGCCAGATATTTGGAAAGCAGCTAACGTAGTCCCGATATACAAGAAAGGGGATAGACAGGAGGCACTGAACTACAGGCCAGTGTCCCTAACCTGCATACCATGCAAGCTGATGGAGAAGATTGTGCGAAAAAACTAGTGGAGCATCTGGAGCGAAGGAACTTTGTAACACAGCATCAACATGCGTTCAGGGATGGCAGGTCCTGCCTCACAGGGTTACTTGAATTCTACGACCAGGCAACAAAAATAAGGCAAGAAAGAGAAGGGTGGGCAGACTGCATATTTTTGGATCGTCAGAAAGCCTTTGATACAGTGCCACACAAGAGGCTAGTGCAAAAGTTGGAGATGCAGGCTGGAGTGAAAGGGAAGGTACTCCAGTGGATAGAGGAGGACCTAAGCAACAGGAGACGACGAGTCTGTGTGAGGGGTGAGGTCTCAGAATGGCGAGACGTTACAAGTGAAGTCCCGCAGGGGTCAGTCCTTGGACCTATACTGTTTCTGGTATATGTAAATGATCTCCCAGAGGGTATAGATTCGTTCCTCTCAATGTTTGCCGACGATGCAAAAATTATGAGGAAGACTGAAACAGAGGATGATAGTAGGAGCCTACAAGATGACCTATATAGACTTAGTGACTGGTCCAACAAATGGCTGTTGAAGTTCAACCCAAGTAAATGCAAA